>NC_090648.1:14225535-14453204 GCF_040937935.1 Hyperolius riggenbachi
TACAAATGTGCACCTGTCACACACAGACAGGAACCGGACAGGCACAGTGACACTGCGTGCGCTCACATAGGTAGGTGGATGCACTAAACAGGTAGGTATATGCAGTGATGGGTATTACAATGTGCACCTGTCACACACACACAGGTAGTCACTGAATGTGCTGGGCCTGGCAGTGGCACAGTAGTAGGAATTACCAAGGCTGTCTATGCAACACAAGTGTCTGTGGGGACACACACACACACACACAAAATAATAGATCACAAGAACAAGATTAGCTTTCAAGAGCTGTTGATGGGTGCTTTCTTAGCAATAAGAATAAGCAAGGAGCAAGCTAGCAAGCCTACAAGAGCCTAACTAAGCTTTCCCTATATCTCTCTGAGTCTGCAGCTCTCCCTTCTCTAATTACTGCAGGCACACGAGTGGGTGAAAAGCCTGGCTTTTATAAGGGGGGAGTGGCTCCAGGAGAGAGTGTAGCCTGATTGGCTACAATGTGCCTGCTGACTGTGATGTAGAGGGTCAAAGTTGACCCTCATAGTGCATTATGGGGGCGAATCAAACTTCCGGTAAAGTTCGCGTTCGATCGCGAACCACCGAAGTTCGCGCGAATAATTTCGCATGCGAACCATTCGGGCCATCTCTAAACATGTATAATTATAACAGGTGTGTAATAATATAAATATAAGAATGTAAGGCTTGCAAGAATGTAAATATAACAATGTAAGGTTGTTAATAATATCAGAATTATATTCTGTAACCATATATGCCTGTAATAATATAAATATCAGAATATGTGGCATGTAATATAAGTATACAGTAGCAGCGATGTAAGGTGTGTGTAATAATATAACAATGTGGCCCGTTCACACTGCACGCGTTTCCAGCCGCGTTTTGGAAACGCGTGCAGGTGGCCAAAACGCACGACATCAGACATTGCATAGAGTGCAATGTCTGATGTTCACACTGCATGCGTTCCGGACCTGTGCGGTCCGGGAACGCATGCTGCACGCAGATTTTGCAAAAACGCGTGGCTGTCCCATTCACTTTTCAGTGATGGGATCAGCCACGCAACGCACACAAACGCGGATGGCCATGCGTTCGTACGCGTTGCGTTCCGCACGCATGGCCATCCGCATTTCTGATCTGAACGGGCCCTAAGGTATAATAATGAGTGTAACAATGTAACATTAATAATTGGAGTACAACAATATAATGTGTAAATAGTAAGAATGTTGGGAGTATAAGCATGAAAGGTTTATTATTACAATAATGGAATATAACCATGTAAAGTGTATAATAATAGGAGTATAGTCATACAAGGTGTATAATATGTATCCCAGAGGTCAGATCTGCGATTTTCTCAGCAGCGCAGTCACCCCTCTATAGCTGCCCCCCTGCTATGTACCGATGGCTGCTATTCTACAGTACTGTACCAGTGTGTGCCCCCATTCCTCGCAGTCCCCCCTCTATAGCTGTACCCTCTGCTATGTACCGATGTGGCTGGTATAGTATAGTACCAGTGTGTGCCCCCATTCCTCTCAGCCCCTCTCCCCGTCCCCCCCTGCATGACGCAGATTAATTACCCTTGCACCAACGCTCCCAAATTCTCTAGCTGTAATTTGTTATATCTGTTCTAGCCTTGTAATCTGGCATGATATATTGTGCCCGTCCTGGTGAATCATTACTTGACCCATTTTGCCGAGCCGCCCGATCCCTCCTCTGTCTCGTTATAAAGTTAACTGGAGTTTGCTTCAGGACAAGCGGAAGTCAGAAGGTGGCATTGGCAGAAAGGAGGATCGTTGTAGTGGGCATCGGGCAACAGCTTTTACTGGTTCCTGTTATAGAAATTCAAACAAAACTTAAACTGCAGCTCCGGTGTCTCTTTATAAGAATGTCGGTAAGGGGCGGGGTGGGTAGTGAGAGGTACGTGTCACTTGTTACACAGGGCGATTACACTCTACTATTATACACTGAGCAGGAAAGAACTGGCCAGAGAGATGAGCTTTGCCGAGCTGCAGTGCTGACCACAAAGAGTAATTCCACTGTCAGCAAAGGGAAAAGTGCCCCATTCTCCCCATCCCCTCACAGCATTTACAATCCTACAACTCCATAGCTAAAGACCCACAAACGCCTGCATGGAAGTTAGGTGAAGGGTTCTGTATAACTTAAGGCCAATTCCAGAGGAAAAAAAATGTAACATTCATTTGAGATAGTGCAATAAAGAGGAATTAAATAATATTTTTTTTATTACTTTCCCCTCCTCCCATCAGTGAGAATTTCCATAACTTCCTGGTTAGACAGGAACAGATATAACAAATTACATTTAAAGAGACACTGAAGCGAAAAAAAAATGATATTATGATTTGTATGTGTAGTACAGCTAAGAAAAAAAAACCATTAAGATCAGATACATCAGTCTAATTCTTTCCAGTACAGGAAGAGTTGAGAAACTCCAGTTGTTATCTCTATGCAAAAAAGCTATTAAGCTCTCCGACTAACTTAGTCATGGAGAGGGCTGTTATCTGACTTTTATTATCTCAACTGTAATTGAACTGTTTACTTTTCCTCTGCTAGAGAAGAGGTCATTACTTCAGACTGCTCTGAAAGACTCATTTTGAATGCTGAGTGTTGTGTAATCTGCACATATTATAGAGTGATACAATGTTAGAAAAAACTTTATATACCTGAAAATAAAAATATGAGAATATTTTCTTTGCTGCTAATCTTCTAGTAATTATTCATAGTACACAACCAATTCATTATATCATATATTTTTTTTCCGCTTCAGTGTCTCTTTAAAAGAATTAATCGGTGTGCTATAGGTCTTTGTCTGTTTTTTTTTTTTTTTGTTTTTTTTCTTTAATGTTGTTGTTATATGCCATACTAAGGGAGACTTGCCCAGTCTATCAATCTATCAACAGTCATCGTTGCCTTCCTTACCCCTCCCCCGCTGGAAGCTGCGTTGTCCGGCGCCATGCGGTTATCCTTTCTACCATCTCCATGGCAACAGTACAGCTCACCTGGCTGCAGCCAAGTAATGAGTCTGTATCAGCTCACGCACGGCACTGCCGCCCAGTCGTTAGGGGTGACCATTATTTTGTGTGTGCACCTTTTCAGCCTGCTACACACATTCAATTTTGGTTGGTCAACTATCGGTCAGTTTTAATTCCTCCATGTAGGACAAGAGCTTGCCTGCACAATCTGTTGGCCTTCATACTACATAGAAGTGATAAAATTGCCCAATCAAACTTGAAGCACCTTTAAAGGACCCCTGAAGTGAGATGTATATGGAGGCTGCTATATTTGTTTACTTTTTAAGCAATACCAGTTGCCTGGCTGTCCTGTTGATTCTCTACCACTAATACTTTTAGGCATATACCCTGAACAAGCATGCAGCAGATCAGGTGTTTCTGATATTGTTGTCAGATCTGACAATATTAGCTACATGCTTGTTTCTGGTGTTATTTAGACACTACAGCAGCCAAATAGATCAGCAGGGCCTCCAGGCAACTGGTATTGTTTAACAGGAAATAAATATGGCCGCCTGCGAGGGGTCCAGCCTGGGGTCGCTCAGCCCTCCTGTCACTGCCTGCGGCCTGCGAGGGGTCCAGCCTGGGGTCGCTCAGCCCTCCTGTCACTGCCTGCGGCCTGCGAGGGGTCCAGCCTGGGGTCTCTCAGCCCTCCTGTCACTCCCTGTGGCCTGCGAGGGGTCCAGCCTGGGGTCGCTCAGCCCTCCTGTCACTGCCTGCGGCCTGCGAGGGGTCCAGCCTGGGGTCACTCAGCCCTCCTGTCACTGCCTGCGGCCTGCGAGGGGTCCAGCCTGGGGTCGCTCAGCCCTCCTGTCACTGCCTGCGGCCTGCGAGGGGTCCAGCCTGGGGTCTCTCAGCCCTCCTGTCACTCCCTGTGGCCTGCGAGGGGTCCAGCCTGGGGTCGCTCAGCCCTCCTGTCACTGCCTGCGGCCTGCGAGGGGTCCAGCCTGGGGTCACTCAGCCCTCCTGTCACCCCCTGCGGCCTGCAAGGGATCCAACCTGGGGTCACTCAGCTCTCTACCTATCACCCCCTGCGGCCTGCAAGGGATCCAGCCTGGGGTCACTCAGCCCTCTATCTGTCACCCCCTGCGGCCTGCGAAGGGGTCCAGCCTGGGGTCGCTCAGCCCCTCCTGTCACTCCCTGCGGCCTGCGAGGGGTCCAGCCTGGGGTCGCTCAGCCCTCCTGTCACCCCCTGCTGCCTGCGAGGGGTCCAGCCTGGGGTCTCTCAGCCTTCCTGTCACTCCCTGTGGCCTGCGAGGGGTCCAGCCTGGGGTCGCTCAGCCCCCTACCTGTCACCCCCTGCGGCCTGCGAGGGGTCCAGCCTGGGGTCGCTCAGTCCTCTACCTGTCGCGGCCTGCGAGGGGTCCAGCCTGGGGGCGCTCAGCCCTCCTGTCACTCCCTGCGGCCTGCGAGGGGTCCAGCCTGGGGTCACTCAGCCCTCCTGTCACTCCCTGCGGCCTGCGAGGGGTCCAGCCTGGGGTCACTCAGCCCTCTACCTGTCACCCCCTGCGGCCTGCGAGGGGTCCAGCCTGGGGTCACTCAGCCCTCTACCTGTCACCCCCTGCGGCCTGCGAGGGGTCCAGCCTGGGGTCACTCAGCCCCCTACCTGTCACCTCCTGCGGCCTGCGAGGGGTCCAGCCTGGGGTCGCTCAGCCCTCTACCTGTCACCCCCTGCGGCCTGCGAGGGGTCCAGCCTGGGGTCACTCAGCCCCCTACCTGTCACCTCCTGCGGCCTGCGAGGGGTCCAGCCTGAGGTCGCTCAGCCCTCCTGTCACGGCCTGCGAGGGGTCCAGCCTGGGGTCTCTCAGCCCTCCTGTCACTCCCTGCGGCCTGCGAGGGGTCCAGCCTGGGGTCACTCAGCCCTCCTGTCACTCCCTGCGGCCTGCGAGGGGTCCAGGCTGGGGTCGCTCAGTCCTCTACCTGTCACCCCCTGCAGCCTGCGAGGGGACCAGTCTGGGCACACTCAGCCCTCCTGTCACTCCCTGCGGCCTGCGAGGGGTCCAGCCTGGGGTCGCTCAGCCCTCCTGTCACCACCTGCGGCCTGCGAGGGGTCCAGCCTGGGGTCGCTCAGCCCACCTGTCACCCCCTGCGGCCTGCGAGGGGTCCAGCCTGGGGTCGCTCAGTCCTCTACCTGTCGGGGCCTGCGAGGGGTCCAGCCTGGGGGCGCTCAGCCCTCCTGTCACTCCCTGCGGCCTGCGAGGGGTCCAGCCTGGGGTCACTCAGCCCTCCTGTCACTCCCTGCGGCCTGCGAGGGGTCCAGCCTGGGGTCACTCAGCCCTCTACCTGTCACCTCCTGCGGCCTGCGAGGGGTCATGCCTGGGGTCGCTCAGCCCTCCTGTCACGGCCTGCGAGGGGTCCAGCCTGGGGTCTCTCAGCCCTCCTGTCACTCCCTGCGGCCTGCGAGGGGTCCAGCCTGGGGTCGCTCAGTCCTCTACCTGTCACCCCCTGCAGCCTGCGAGGGGACCAGTCTGGGGACACTCAGCCCTCCTGTCACCCCCTGCGGCCTGCGAGGGGTCCAGCCTGGGGTCGCTCAGCCCTCCTGTCACCCCCTGCGGCCTGCGAGGGGTCCAGCCTGGGGTCTCTCAGCCCTCTACCTGTCACGTCACTCCCTGCGGCCTGCGAGGGGTACAGCCTGGGGTCACTCAGCCCTCCTTTCACTCCCTGCGGCCTGCGAGGGGTCCAGCCTGGGGTCGCTCAGTCCTCTACCTGTCACCCCCTGCAGCCTGCGAGGAGACCAGTCTGGCGACACTCGGCCCTCCTGTCACTCCCTGCGGCCTGCGAGGGGTACAGCCTGGGGTCGGGCGGCCCCTTTCATGTGTCGCAGTTATTTATGGCGTCAGCAGATGGGCCGGGATCTGAAGCGGGGCGAGAGAACTGGGCACAGCTGTGAATTCACAGGGCGTTCCTGCTGTGGGCATCACTCCTGCCACGTCCATATGTCGCTCCATTAAAAAGTCCCCCGCCGCCCCACCCTATGCAGTTTCCCACGACCCCGCGAGCAGCATGTGCTGTGCACTAACACAACAGATTCATTTCAGTGTCTCCATTCTCCTTCTCCAGGGAAGACATTGATGTATTCATGTCACATGTTACCCCTCCTTTATATTTTACACCCTCCAGACCCCCCCCCCCCCCCTTCAGCAAATGGCAGCCTAGAAGCTGGAATACAAGAACAGGAGCTGCGCAGGGTTAAGCAATCGCCAAAGACTCCATTTATCATCCCCTCCAAATACAAATGAAAAAATCTTTATTGGCATGAACAAATACATTTAGCATTGCCGAAGCAAAACATTCGCATTGCATGGGAGGGGTTGCTTGTGGGATTAAAGCACAAGTGAACCAAGACTGGTATGGAGGCTGCCATATTTATTTTCTCTTAAGCAAAACTAGTTGCCTGGCTGTCCTGCTGATCCTCTGCCTCTAATGCTTTTAGCTATAGCCCCTGAACAAGCATGCAGCAGATCAGGTGTTTCTGACATTATTGTCAGATCTGACAAGATTAGCTGCATGCTCGTTTCTGGTGTGATTCAAGCACAACTGCAGCCAAATAGATCAGCAAGGCTGCCAGGTAACCGGTATTGTTTAACGGAAATTATATATGGCAGCCTCCGTATTCTTCTCATTACAGTTGTTCTTTAAGAGAAGGATATAGGGGGTTGGGGTATACAGTCCATAAGGGTGTGGAGGATATAAGGGACAGTATAGGCTTGGGCATGTAGTCGTCTATAGGGGGCAGTATAAGCGAAGCAGGTGGTAATGCCAAAATGAGGTGCTGTTGTCACCAATGTAGCAGCAATGTTATACCGTGCGGGGCGTGGAAGGATAATTTGGGGTTCCGGCGATTGCCAGACACTGAATTATTACTCTCTCTGAGTTGCTACGACTTGGAGGGGGAATAGTTTATAACGCTACCGGGAATTTGAGCAGCAGCAAGTAGAGCTATCATACGGCTCACCCTGCGCCCAACTCACCAGGGGGCGTGACTATACGTACGCCAGTATAAGGGGTTTACAGTCCATAGGGGGCAGTATAAGGGGTATACAGTCTATGGGGTATCCTGTTCCTCTCAGCTGGTGGCTGGGCGCTAGTTGCACGGTTGTTTCTTCCCTCCCCAGTAGGATGTAGAGTTTCCTCTCCTCATCAATCACTGACTGTCCTCAGAGGAGCTCACACTCTAACCCTACCATAGTCATAGTCTAATGTCCTACCATATTATTAAGTACTAGCTGATTGCCCGGCGCTGCCCGGGTATGTATTTGGCTGGTGTTGGCTCCGCCTACTTTTTCTAACCCTAACACACAATTACTCACTGACCAAGTATGTGAGCTTTGCGGTCTTTGGTATCAATAATCTGCATCGAAATGAAACAAATCTGATTGGCTATGTGTGGCTCCACCCCCTTTTCTGAATTTGAACCCCAGTCACCCAATAACCAACTGTACCAGGTTTGAGGCCTGTGCCATTAACAGTGCAAGAATGGCAGCAATTAAATATTCCCCTTGAAAAGCAATAGGTGAAGCTTGATTTACTTTTGTAGCCTCCACCCACTTTTCTGAATATTAATCCCAGTCACCCAGTGACAATTGTGCAAAGTTTAAAAACCCTGCCATTAACAGTGTAAGAATGGCTGCAGTATACATTTTCCCAGTGAAATTTGTATTTGTCTCCACCCACTGATGACCTGGCGTTGCCCGGGTTTGTATTTGACTGGTGTTGGCACCTTCTAACCCTAACACACAAACAGTCAATGACCAAGTTTGTGAGCTTTGGGGTCCTTGGCATCAATAATTTGTATATTCCCATAGAAATTAAACAAATCAGATAGGCTGTTTGTGGCTCCACCCCTCTCCAGTATTTGAACCCCAGTCACCCAATGACCAACTGTAGCAGGTTTGAGGCATCTGCTATTACCAGTGTAAAAATGGCAGCAATTTAAATATTCCACTTGAAAATCAACAGGTGAATTTTGATTGGCTATTATAGGCTCCACCCACTTCCCTGAATATTAATCTCGGTCACTCAGTGACCATCTGGGCAAAGATTGGGAACCCTGAAATAAACAGTGTAAGAAGGGCTGCAGTTTACACTTTCCCAGTGAAATTTGTTTTTGGCTCCGCCCACTTTTTGTAACCTGGACACAAAGTCACTACTCAATACCCAAGTTTGTGAGTTTTGGGGTCCTTAGCATCAATAATTTGTATTTTCCCATGAAATGAAACAAATCTGATTCACTGTTTGTGGCTCTGTCCCCTTTTCTGAATTTGAACCTCAGTGACCCAATGACCAACTGTACCAGGTTTGAGGCTTGTGCCATTAACAGTGCAAGAATGGCAGCAATTTTAATATTCTCCTTGAAAAGCAACATGTGATTTTTGATTGGCATTTTTAGGCTCCACCCACTTTTCTGAATATTAATCCCAGTCACCCAGTAACCAGCTATGCTAAGTTTGAGAACCCTGCCATTAACCGTGAAGAAGGGCTGCAGTTTACAATTTCCCAGAAAAATCTGTTTTTAACTCCACCCACTTTTTGTAACCTTGACACACAGTCACTACTCAATGACCAAGTTTGTGAGCTTTTGGGTTCCTGGCATCAAAATTGTGCTAATGGAAGCAGTTTATCCAGCAAAGAAATCTGGCTGTTTTTGGCTCTGCCCCTTTACTAAATTTGAACCCCAAACACTTAACGACTGACTGTAGCAGGTTTGAGGCCTCTGCTATTAACAGTGCGAGAATGGCTGCAGTTTCAATATTCCCCTAGCAAATCAATAGGTGAATTTTGATTGTCTCTTGTAGGCTCCACCTACTTTTCCGAATATTAATCCTAGTCACCCAGTGACCAACTGTGTGAAGTTTGAGAACCCTGCCATTAACAGTGTAAGAAAAGCTGCAGTTTACATTTCCCCATGTAAAAAGTTAGTTGTTTTTGGCTCCGCCCACTATTTCTAATCTTGACATACAGTCACTTAATGACCAAGTTTATGAGCTTTGGGGTCTGTCTTTGGCATCAATAAGTTGCATTTTACCATTGAAATTAAACAAATCTGATTGGCTGTTTTTGACCCGCTCTCTTCAGAATTTAAACCCCAGTCTCCCAGTGGCTGACTGTAGCAGACGTTAGGCCTCTGCCATTACGAGTTCATGAATGGCAGCAATGTAAATCTTCCCCTTGAAAATCAAAAGGTGAATTTTGATTGGCTGCTGTAGGCTCCACCCACTTTTCTGAATATTAGTCCCAGTCACCCAGTGGCCAACTGTGTCACATTTGAGAACCCTGCCAATAACAGAATGGCTGAAATCAATCTAACAAATCTGATTGGCTGTTTGTGACTCCACCCCTTTAGTGACTTTGGACCCCAGTCACCCAATGACTGACTGTATCAGGTTTGAGGCCTCTGCCACTAACCGAGTAAGAATGGTAGCAATGTGAATATTCCCCTTGAAAATCAATAGGTACATTTTGATCGGCTGTTGTAGGCTCCCCCAACATTTCTGAATATTCATCCCAGTCACCCAGTGGCCAATTGTGTCAAGTTTGGGAACCCTGCAATGTAAAAAAAATGAAGTTGTTGGCACCGCCCACTTTTTCTAACCTTGACATACAGTCACTCAATTATCAAGTTTATCAGCTTTGGGGTCCGAGGTATCAATACTTTGTATATTCCCATTGAAAAATAAACAAATCTGGCTGTTTGTGGCTCCGCCCCTTCCTGAATTTGGACCCTAGTCACCCAGTGACCAACTGTACCAGGTTTGAGGCATCTGCTTTTAGCAGTATAAGAGAATGGTAGCAGATGAAATATTCCCTTTGAAAAGCAAAAGGCGAATTTTTATTGGCTGTTGTAGGCTCCACTAGTGATAGGTCGTTCACGAACGAGCCGGCTCTAAGAGCCGGCTCTTTGCTGTGAACGACAAGAGCCGGCTCTCAGTTTTGAAAGAGCCGATGCCTCAGCCGCCCCACACAGCTCTGGTTTGCTGTGTAATAAAGGGCGCTGAGGCATGCTGGGAGATGTAGTCCTCCTCGTGCAGCTTGTAGGAGTGTAGGGGCGGAACAGAGCAGTAGCAGGAGGGATTGCCCGAGCAAAAGAAGCAGTCTGGAGTTGTCATGGAGATGGGGCGGGGCTTTTACTCCGATTCTGAGTGGTGTCTAGTGATATTTAATGAAGAGCCGATTGAGAGCCGTAAGAGCCGGCTCTTTAATGGGAGCCGATTCAGAAGAGGTGAATCTCCAAGAAGAGCCGGAATTCCCATCACTAGGCTCCACCCACCGTCCAAAATCCTAATCTGTCACCTAATGACCAACTGTGCAAAGTTTGAGAACCCTGCCATTAACGGTGTAAGAATGGCTGCAGTTTATATTTTCCCAGTAAAAGTTGTTTTGGCTCCGCCCACTTTTTGTAACCTGGACACACAGTCACCCAGTGACCAAGTTTGTGAGCTGTCAGGTTCCTGGCATCAAAAATGTGTGAATGGAAGCAGTTTATCCACCAAGGAAATCTGATTGACTGTATGTGGCCCTGCCCCTTTAGTGAATTTGGACCCCAGTCACCCAAAGACCGACTGTAGCAAGTCTGAAGCCTCTGCCATTAAAAGTGTAAGAATAGCAGCAGTTTAAATATTCCCCTTGAAAATCAATTTTGATTGGCTGTTGTAGGCTCCACCCATTTTCTTGAATCTTAATCATATTCACCCAGTGACCAAGTGTGGCAAGTCTGAGAACCCTGCGATTAACAGTCTAAGAATGGCTGCAGTTTACATTTTTCCATTTAAAATGATCGGCTGAAATTTGATTGGCTGTTTTATGCTCCGCCCACTTTTCCTGCATTTGTAACCTTGGTCACCAAGTGACCAACTGTGCCATGTGTGGGGACTCTGGCTTGATTACTGTGAGAATGGCAGCCTTTTACATTTTTTTTCCATTGGCATGAATGGGGAAAATCTGATTTGCTGTTTGTGGCTCCGTCCAGGTGTGCAGGGGGGCCGCAAGACCCCCAGAACAGATCACCCCAGGTAGTAAGGGATCTGTGTACCAAGTTTCGTTCAAATCGGTCGCACGCACACACACACACATAGATTTATATAGCACTGACATCTTCTGCAACACTTTAGGCCTCTTGCACACTGCATGCATTTCAGATTCCGATTCCGCTTTTTAATCTGTTTTTACATCCGATTCCGATTCAGATTTTTAATCTTAACTGCATGCTGCGTTTTTTGATCCGTTTTTTCTGTTGAATGTATTCAAGGAAAATCGGAATCGGAAACGGAATCGGAAAACGGATTTGCAGTGTGCAGGGAGCCTAAGTACATAGTCATGTCACTGACTGTCCTCAGAGGAGCACACAGTCTAATATCTGCCATATTCTATTGCTGCATTATCTTAAAGGACTTACGAGGCCAATCATTTAGAAAAAAAATAAAAAAAGTTAGCTACCTGCATCAGCTTGTAAGGCACGGAGGACGCCGTCCGCGCCCTCCGTGCCGTTCCGCCGGGTTCCCGCCGCTCAGTAGCCCCCGAACGGTCCCGGAGCTGGCCGCGGCTGCGCAGTCCGCATAGCAGCGAGTGTGGCTGCGCAGCTCTAAGGCCAACCCCCCGATCCACGCTACAGGAAACAGCCTGTTACGTGGATCGGGGGGTTGGCCTTAGAGCTGTGCAGCCGCACTCGCGGCTATGCGGACTGCGCAGCCGCGGCCAGCTCCGGCCGCCATCTTTGTACAGTCTGGAGAGCCCGACCCTGGCAGCGCGGTCGGGGACCGTTCGGGGGCTACTGAGCGGCGGGGACCCGGCGGAACGGCACGAAGGGCGCGGACGGCGTCCTCCGTGCTTTACAAGCTGACGCAGGTAGCTAACTTTTTTTTTTTTTTACTTTTTTTTTTTTTATGAATGATTGGCCTCGTAAGTCCTTTAAGGTAGCCATACATCTACCAATGATGGGCAGAGTTGACCAAGAGACAAATCTCTCTCAGGGCCGGTTCGCCCGTGAGGTAGGCTCCTCAGGCGGCAAAGTCCAGGCCGGGGAACCCGCCTGGGTGTGGAGGGACTGCCGAGCTGGAGGGGGTAGCGGGCAGGAAGGGGGTAGTGGGCACAGCGGTGGGGAGGGGGGGTCGTACCCCCCTCCCTCACCTGGGTCCCCCGATCTGCGATCCCCCTCTAGCTTTTAAATGCAGCAGCAGCATATTAATACCAGACAGCGGGCGGGGATGACTCACCTCTTCCGCGTTCCAGCGTGCGTTCCACTCTTGTCACTTCCTGCAATGCCGCCCACTGTATTGTAAGTAGACAGCATTGTAGGAAGTGACGAGACTGAAACGCACGCTGAAAACGCGGAAGAACGGGGGGGGGGGGGGGGTAGCGGTTTCTCACAAGTTTGCCTCAGGAGACAAAAAGATCTCTCTCTGATTGAATCCAATCGGAGAGAGATTTGTCAGCTGCCCATATACTGCAGGCTGATTCCCGGCCTTGTCGCTGTGACGCTGCATCTGTCTCCCCGCCGCCCCAATGCTGACCCCCCTAATGTTAAATGTATATGCAGCGCATATACATTACCTGTCCGCGGCCTCCTCTGGCTCCGGACGCACTCTGTTCTTCGTACACGTGCGCCACGTGGTTGCCTAGTAACATGGCCACGTGTGTGTCAAGTCTGACATCACACACGAGCCCTTTCTAGGCGGCCACACGGGGCATGTGTATGCAGAACGGAGGAATCCCGGGGGCCGCAGAGAGGTAATGTATAATTTGTACTGGGCAGCGGGGGGGACATGTAACATTACGGGGGCCAGCGCCAGGGATTTAGTCATGTATGTTGATCGTCCCGAAACTGCACGCTGTTACCGCCGCGCACACGATCAAGCAAGTCGACCCAACATCCTGCAGCTTGTGCGATTGACTTATGTCGATTGGGCATGCACTTGGCAGCACCAGTTTTCATCCAATTATAATAATCGAATCGGATGGTCGATCGGCTGCCAAGTCGTCTGAAGTATGACTATCTTCACAGACCGTCCAAGTGTCACGGTTTCTCCGTGGCACTATTTGCAGCCTCTATCACGGGGCACAGGTCAAATGTCCCGACCTCTTCCCAGAGCAGTAGAGTTTGCAGTTAACTGTTTCACTGCCCAGAGTCTTTGGGATGGGATGCATGTATTTTAGTGTTCTCTGCACTCAGCAGCTTTGCCTCACGCTGAACTTCATCAGCAGCACAACAACATAAAACACCAGGCTCAGCAAGGAATGTCTTTTTATGTTGAGAGAGTGAGACCGAGATCTCTACCCTGGATATCTGGTTACAGAGCATCTGAATAGTGAGGGGGATATCTTTCAATATGCTTGTAAAGTGCTAGAAATCCTGTATGGATCAATCATATCAGTTGCATTCCTCTGTGCTATTGCTTTTATTAATAACCCATATTGTGATATAAGATCCTTAGTTAGTTGTGTAATTTTATGCATTTACAGTCCTGTGTGCAGGGCTGGAGCTACCATAGGAAAAAATGGGCAATTGCCCCAGGGCCCCAGAGCCTGTAGGGGACCCCAAGGTGTCCCTCCCCCATCTTAACTGTTGCTCCCCAGGGACTCTGCAAAGTCTGCTAAGTTGGGAGGTGATTGGGGGAGGGTCAGCAGCCAGCTCAGGGGCCCAGGAGGAAAATTTGGCTGCAACAAAGGGCCTCTAATGGCGCTTCTTGGTCGGGGGCGTCTGTTGGGGGGCCAGCAGGCTAATTTTGCCCTAGGGCCCAATTGTTACTTGAACCGGCCCTGCTGATATGTTAGGTTTTTTGCCACAAATAAAGAATTTAATATTTTTCACATTTCAATCTGTTTTATTTTATATATTCATAACTCTTCATGTAGAGCGGTTTACTCTTAATTTATATCCTTTAATATGTGTGCTGTGATTATGCTTTACATAACTTCCCTACCATCGCTCCATGCGCCAATCTCTGCATAGGATGGAGGGGGAAACTGTATAGAGGGGCGTGGTTTAGAAAAATTGGGTTGTGGTTAAAGGTGTGGCAGAGGCGTGTCTTAGTGTCCCTTTTTCCTGTCTCCAAAAGTTGGAAGGTATGCCTTCAGTCTAAGGCTCAACACACACCATACAATCTTGGTTGTACAGATTTACCAAATCTATGTAGTATAAGGGCCAACAGATTCAAAATACCTTGAATGATTGGATAAGCTCTTCTACTACATGAAAGTGGTAAGATTGAACAACCAAGATTGTATGGTGTGTGTTGAGCTTAAGGCCAATTTCTGGTGAACAAATTGGGCATAGAAAGGAAGCAAGAAGTAATATATCTGGGAGCTGTGAGTTGTTGAGTCTGGCCCACGCTAGACTAGCTGGCCTGAAAACTTGAGGTTTTTTTAAGAGAGGTTTCAGACAATGGAGAGTGAGTGATAGGGAAGGGAAATTCCAGAGGAGGGGAGAGGTTTGTGAGAAGTCCTGTGAATGTGAGGAGGTGATTCTAGAGGAGGGACAGGTTATCCTGTACAAGTACAGACAAAAATTACATTTGCATATATTTTCCCCAAAAATAACATATAATTTGAATTGCTTCTAATTTCCTTCCTATTTTTTCTTTTTATATTCCCAGAATGCTGAGACTTGCCCTCGCAGACTATGCCGGATCTTTTCACCGCACCGGAGGAGGAGACATGCGGCGGCTGAACAGACGTACTCCGCTCGGAAAGCCGCGTGAGATGTTACCGTTACGCTAATTGCACTTGCTGATAATCCCGCATCAGGCCGGAGCTTCAGGATCCCTCGTTTTGATAAAAAGTGCCTTTTATTTTATTTTCTCCCATCAAATGAGGTTTTCTTTTTTTCTGGAATTGCATTTGACAATGTAGGCCTCAAAGCCTGGCTGTAGTGGTCAGTCGCCACGGAGGCCCTGGTACGATTCGGGGAACCCTTTGTTGACCCAGCGAGTTTACTGGACAGATGATTGTATTTGGTAGCAGAATAGGTTGCATTTGCCTACGTAGCATCTATCTGGACCTTGCTGCAAAGTGCTCAGTGTTTACGTCTGAGGGGGAGGGGCATATAGTGTTGCGTCAGAAGTTAACCTTAGTTCACTCGGAGCTTGCGACAGCCCAGGAGGGGAAATCATAAAGAACTGCTTTAGCTATGCACATAAATACAATCCTCTGACTCGCTCCCAAATTGTTTCACAGATGTAAACTGGACCCCTACATAGGTTAAAGGTGAGAGGGATATGGAGGCTGCCATATGTATTTATTAAACAATACCAGTTGCCTGATCCTGGTGTCTCTAATACTTTTTGCCATAGACCCTGAACAAGCATGTAGCTTATCAGGTACTCTGACTCTGGATTGGGTTTTACTGGATTAGCCATATGCTTATTCCAGGGTTCTGACTCGGACACTGCTCCGCTATGCCAGGAGATAAACATCACTGCCAGGCAACTGGCATTGTTTACAAGGAAATAAAAATGGCAGCCTTTTAGCAAAGCAGAGGTGAGAGCGTTACGGAGGCTGTCATGTTTATTTCATTAATAAACCATACTAGTTGCCATACTAGTTTGGCTGCATTAGTGTCTGAATCATACCAGAAACAAGCATGCAGCTAATCTTGTCAGTTCTGCCAATAATGCCAGAAACACCTGATCTGCTGCATGCTTGTTCAGGGTCTAAAAGTATTAGGGGCAGAGAATCAGCAAGGGAGCCAGGCAACTGGTATTGCTTATAAGGAAATAAACAGGGCAGCCTCCATGTCCCTCTCACTTCAGTTGTATTTTAAGGAGTTCAAGGCAAGACTCCATAACACTGCAGGGTGGGCTCTTGAGTGTCCCAGTGGCTGCAGCTTTGCCATCACTCTCACCTCGGGTTCAATGGTCAAATTAGTATGACATTTAGGAGCCAGTCTGCCAAGTTCAAAATCCATTAGGATGTTTTCAGGAGCCAGCTTTGCCGACAGCAGTTAGTTACCTTGGTTACCTGGTTCTTTGGGATTTGTCCAGCCCTGAATTATGACCTGTATGACTGACTTAATCACTTAAGAATGACAATTTTTATTTGATAAATCTAAGTGTCCAATATTAGCCAATGATCTCTTGGAACAAGGAATGTATTCGCCCATCGCCTGGGGGATAATCCATTTCTTCATGCGTCTGTCGTGCGATCTTGTGGTGATCCGTTACATATGTTTTGCGAGGACTTTGCTTGAACCTGGCAGTGTTGTTACTGGGTACCTCTGCCCGTGTGCTTTTCAGTCACGCAATCTTTTTTGTTCAAGGAGAGCATTGCTACTGTTGGGAGTTGTTTTTGTGCTTGAGTCTCAGACTGTAGAGTTGGTGACTTCTTCTGTTTCTACTTTAATGGCTTGTTTCAGAGCTTAGTGCCTTAGGGCTCAAGATGGCCAATGTGATGAAAATAATTCTGGCTTCCATGTGAACTGGGCCAACTAGAATTGGCAGGAAGTCATGTGACTCCAATCCATGCTTGCGTGAAAGCTAGAATTCTCTAATTGGCCATTTCTCCTCAGGGCTGTCACACGCTCCTAGACAACTGACCCCATTGTCTTCTTCTGACGTCTCATCACAAAGTTGTAGTCGTGTGTGCCACATGAATAGGACATCCTCTAGGATGGCTTTGCCATCAAAATGGACATTTCATTCTCTGAAGGACAAATGTTTGAAGAAAAAAAAAATGTTTTTAAGGAGAAACCAAAGGTCTTGGTACCTTCAATGTTACAATACACATGGACAAGCGACAGAAGCCAGCCGTTGCAGGACTAAAAAAAACTGGCAACTGTCGGATTCCCAGAGCCACATGTAGTCCAACACAATATGGTGCCAAACCGTCATTACAACGATGGTGACTCTAACCTCAACAACATGGCTACTCCTATGCTCCTTACCGCCAGAAATGGAGCAGGGGAATCTTGTTTTTTTTTTTCACTTTCTCCCCCCCTTTTGAAACCCTTAACAAGTGTTTCTGGTACTACGAACTGGTTACGGGGACATTAACTGTGAGCTTATTGCTGAAACCGCTTTAAGGCAGCCATATTGATTGTTTCCTTAGCCAATAGCTGAGAAGGGTGGCTTGTAGCCACTCCCGGGGGCTGGCCGTCGCCTCCAGGGACGAGGTACTAACTCCTGCTTGATCAGGAGGCCGGGAATCCACACTGCGGGTGTGGCAGGTACATACTAAGTGCACCTATCCTTCAAGGATTGCTGAAACCTTCTAAAGATTTTTGAAGCCAAAAAAGTATATAAATATATATATGTATAGATGTTTATGCAGATGATATAATATATAGAGTAAGATTAAAGTATTATTGGTAGCGATGGGATTCTGGAGTGATTGATCTATATCATCCAGGGGATGCACAACAAGCAGCGTTTCCATGGTGTTCAAGTTTTAAACGTTCGTCGTGGTAGTCTTTCAACTGGGAGGGGTGGCTAAGGCGGAGCTTAGTAAGTGTGGACGCATATTTTTCCCCCTCCAGCTTTGCGCTGTTTTCTTCCTGGATGATATAATTAAAAAAATTAGTATTTAATACGTTACTTTACTTGCTGGTCTCCCCCATCTGTGGTGGGTAAAATGGAACATTCCAAGATCTGATGGTGCTGAGGGGAGGAGGGGGCGGGGTGGGGGTAGGGCAGGGTGAGAAACAGGAGTCTGAGCCAATGAGAATGCTCTCTTGTACTTTAAAGATGGGTTTGGCCAGTGGGCTGTCTCTCCATGGCAACATGGCGGGGCAGGGTTTGCAAGATGGCCGTCGCACTCGGTGGTGTGAGGCGCCAAACGCCAGGAGGTTTGCCTTGTATAAGCTATGTCTATAAATAAAAGTGTTTGAAAACCTGAAATATTGTCCCTTTATTCATGAAAAGAGACGCAAAGTGACGCGAGTCCAAACGTGAATTGAGACGCTTCGAAGGAACTTTAATGAAAATAACTTGTAGCCACAGCCCCTGAACAAGCATGCAGCAGATCAGGTGCTCTGACTGGAGTGGGACTGGATTAGCTGCATGCTTGTTTCAGGTGTGTGATTCAGACACCACTGCAGCCAAAGAGATCAGCAGGGCTGGTATTGTTTAAAAGGTAATAAATATGGCAGCCTCCATAAACCTCTCGCTACAGTTGTCCTTTAATAGCAGGACGTACATTGCAGACATGGAGGAGCGCACCGGTGGCAGGGGAGTGCAAGCTTCGCTGCCAACATGCTACACGGCCCAGAGGGGAGCACATTTTAGATGGCAAAAAAAAAACGCTATGGGGGTCTGTTGGTCTTACCGAAACACTGCTACCCCCATGCACCCAACTGCCCCTTTTCCAGTGAGATCTTTCTGGCCTGCACAATTGACAGTTTTAATTGATTCTGGATGGAAATCGATCAAGATTACAATCGGGCAGCCATGTTGCGGCATCTGGCGATTTTTCTTCCCGGCAGATTAGATCATAGTGTGTGGGCATCTTTACTCAAAGTCACTAATTGCAGTTCTGCCTGCTGTGAAGAGTGTTGGCGAGATGGAGAGTGGCGATTGTCGGTGGGTTAACCCTCTCCTCCCTGGCAGGCGTCCACTAAAATGCTGCTTCATAGAACGCCAAACTGAACCTCGCTCACCCGCTAATCCAGAGAAACATCGGTAAGTCTGTGTAAAGATGGCCACACACAATACAATAAAAATATTCAATTCTAATGCAATTTGATAAAATAATTGTCTGTATAGAAAAAACAAAAGTTAATTTTCTTTTAATTGAGCGAGTAATTGGATTTAATTTTCTGGGTTTTTATTAATCAATATAAGTTGATTGGTGTTAGATTTTTCTGATTAATTTTTATGAAGATTGAATGGTGTAAGATTGTAAATTTTTTGATATATACCTCGGATACAAGTCGACCCCGTGTATAAGTCGACCCTCCCCAAATTTGACCCTCACAAGATGAATTTTTTCAATTATTCAAGTATAAGTCTATATGTAATTATATGTAAGCCAGCCAGGTATGTGCCTCCAGTATAGGTAGCCAGTATTGTTACCCCCAGTATAGGCTAGGCAGGTAGGTGCATCCAGTGTATGTAGCAAGGTATAGTTTCCCCCAGTATAGGTAGGTAGCCAGTATAGTTGCCCCCAGCATAGGTAGGCAGCCAGGTATAGTTGTCCCCAGTATAGGAAGGTAGCCAGTATAGTTGCCCCTAGCATAGGTAGGTAGCCAGTATAGTTGCCCCTAGCATTGGTAGGTAGCCAGTATAGTTGCCCCTAGCATAGGTAGGTAGCCAGTAAAGTTGCCCCTAGCATAGGTAGGTAGCCAGTATAGTTGCCCCTAGCATAGGTAGGTAGCCAGTATAGTTGCCCCTAGCATAGGTAGGTAGCCAGGTATAGTTGCCCCCAGCATAGGTAGGTAGCCAGGTATAGTTGCCCCCAGTATAGGAAGGTAGCCAGTATACTTGCCCTTGGCATACGTAAGTAGCCAGTATAGATGCCCCAGCATTGATAGGCAACCAGGTATAGTTGCCCCCAGTATAGGAAGGTAGCCAGTACAGTTGCCCCCATGTATAGGCTGCAGCGGTGGGGAGAGCGGGCATGGAGGCAAACATCTCACCTATCTTCCATCTACTTCCTCTCCCAGGCATCCCATGCGCTGATACCAGCGTCTCCTGTGATGACATCATCACAGGAGAGACGCTGGTATCAACACAAGGGGATGCGTGGTAGATTTAAGATAGAGGCTGTGGAAGGTGGGATGTTTGCCTCCATGCTGCCCGCTCTCCCCGCCGCTGCAGCTGTCCGTTACCACATCCACCGCTGGGCACAGTCTGCTCTCTTCTCGCTTCTCCTTCACTCGTGCTGTAACTTCCGCTCCCGACGTCATGTGACATCGGGAGCCGGACCATCTCTGAAGGGGGTAGACACAAGTGAGGTAGAAGAGAGGACACTGCGCCCAGCGATGGATGGTGAGTATCCCTTCCACACACACACCCCACATCCATACCCCACCCCCCCTCCCACCCCACACAGTCTGTAAGTCGCAAAATTTAGGACTATGTGACTATAAGTCGACCCCCCCACTTTTGTACTTTAGGTCAGTCCTAAATTTTGCGACTTATAGCCGAGTATATACGGTAGACCCGAGCTAATTCTTTTTTTTTTCGTTTTAAGTTTTCAATCAATTTTTGAGACGTAATATACAAAATAGTAGTGTGTGATTGTACTTTGCTGCAACTTGTTAAATCAAAACTTCACGGGAAAATAAACGTATGAGAGAATGAATGCTTTGTATAGTGCCGCTAAGAAATAGAACATTAGTAGCCAGGGCCGGATTTATACTTTTTACCGCCCAAGGCCAAGGCCAATGTCACCAGCTGCCCACTTTCAGTATAGTTAGTGAGATGACCCCTCCCCTTTCCCTCCAGTATAAGCCAGATGACCCCCCCCCCCCCCCCGTTCCCTCCAGTATAGGTAGCCTGATGACCCCTTCTCCTCCCCCTCCACTATAGGTAGCCTGATGACCCCCTCTCCTCCCCCTCCAGTATAGGTAGCCTGATGACCCCCTCTCCTCCCCCTCCAGTATAGGTAGCCTGATGACCCCCTCTCCTCCCCCTCCAGTATAGGTAGCCTGATGACCCCTTCTCCTCCCCCTCCACTATAGGTAGCCTGATGACCCCCTCTCCTCCCCCTCCAGTATAGGTAGCCTGATGACCCCTTCTCCTCCCCCCTCCAGTATAGGTAGCCTGATGACCCCTTCTCCTCCCCCTCCACTATAGGTAGCCTGATGACCCCCTCTCCTCCCCCTCCAGTATAGGTAGCCTGATGACCCCTTCTCCTCCCCCCTCCAGTATAGGTAGCCTGATGACCCCTTCTCCTCCCCCTCCAGTATAGGTAGCCTGATGACCCCTTCTCCTCCCCCTCCGGTATAGGTAGCCTGATGACCCCTTCTCCTCCCCCTCCACTATAGGTAGCCTGATGACCCCCTCTCCTCCCCCTCCAGTATAGGTAGCCTGATGACCCCCTCTCCTCCCCCTCCAGTATAGGTAGCCTGATGACCCCCTCTCCTCCCCCTCCAGTATAGGTAGCCTGATGACCCCTTCTCCTCCCCCTCCACTATAGGTAGCCTGATGACCCCCTCTCCTCCCCCTCCAGTATAGGTAGCCTGATGACCCCTTCTCCTCCCCCCTCCAGTATAGGTAGCCTGATGACCCCTTCTCCTCCCCCTCCACTATAGGTAGCCTGATGACCCCCTCTCCTCCCCCTCCAGTATAGGTAGCCTGATGACCCCTTCTCCTCCCCCCTCCAGTATAGGTAGCCTGATGACCCCTTCTCCTCCCCCTCCAGTATAGGTAGCCTGATGACCCCTTCTCCTCCCCCTCCAGTATAGGTAGCCTGATGACCCCTTCTCCTCCCCCTCCAGTATAGGTAGCCTGATGACCCCTTCTCCTCCCCCTCCAGTATAGGTAGCCTGATGACCCCTTCTCCTCCCCCTCCACTATAGGTAGCCTGATGACCCCCTCTCCTCCCCCTCCAGTATAGGTAGCCTGATGACCCCCTCTCCTCCCCCTCCAGTATAGGTAGCCTGATGACCCCCTCTCCTCCCCCTCCAGTATAGGTAGCCTGATGACCCCTTCTCCTCCCCCTCCACTATAGGTAGCCTGATGACCCCCTCTCCTCCCCCTCCAGTATAGGTAGCCTGATGACCCCTTCTCCCCCCTCCAGTATAGGTAGCCTGATGACCCCTTCTCCTCCCCCTCCACTATAGGTAGCCTGATGACCCCCTCTCCTCCCCCTCCAGTATAGGTAGCCTGATGACCCCCTCTCCTCCCCCTCCAGTATAGGTAGCCTGATGACCCCCTCTCCTCCCCCTCCAGTATAGGTAGCCTGATGACCCCTTCTCCTCCCCCTCCACTATAGGTAGCCTGATGACCCCCTCTCCTCCCCCTCCAGTATAGGTAGCCTGATGACCCCTTCTCCTCCCCCCTCCAGTATAGGTAGCCTGATGACCCCTTCTCCTCCCCCTGCACTATAGGTAGCCCGATGACCCCCTCTCCTCCCCCTCCAGTATAGGTAGCCTGATGACCCCTTCTCCTCCCCCCTCCAGTATAGGTAGCCTGATGACCCCTTCTCCTCCCCCTCCAGTATAGGTAGCCTGATGACCCCTTCTCCTCCCCCTCCGGTATAGGTAGCCTGATGACCTCTTCTCCTCCCCCTCCACTATAGGTAGCCTGATGACCCCCTCTCCTCCCCCTCCAGTATAGGTAGCCTGATGACCCCCTCTCCTCCCCCTCCAGTATAGGTAGCCTGATGACCCCCTCTCCTCCCCCTCCAGTATAGGTAGCCTGATGACCCCTTCTCCTCCCCCTCCACTATAGGTAGCCTGATGACCCCCTCTCCTCCCCCTCCAGTATAGGTAGCCTGATGACCCCTTCTCCTCCCCCCTCCAGTATAGGTAGCCTGATGACCCCTTCTCCTCCCCCTCCACTATAGGTAGCCTGATGACCCCCTCTCCTCCCCCTCCAGTATAGGTAGCCTGATGACCCCTTCTCCTCCCCCCTCCAGTATAGGTAGCCTGATGACCCCTTCTCCTCCCCCTCCAGTATAGGTAGCCTGATGACCCCTTCTCCTCCCCCTCCAGTATAGGTAGCCTGATGACCCCTTCTCCTCCCCCTCCAGTATAGGTAGCCTGATGACCCCTTCTCCTCCCCCTCCAGTATAGGTAGCCTGATGACCCCTTCTCCTCCCCCTCCACTATAGGTAGCCTGATGACCCCCTCTCCTCCCCCTCCAGTATAGGTAGCCTGATGACCCCTTCTCCTCCCCCTCCACTATAGGTAGCCTGATGACCCCCTCTCCTCCCCCTCCAGTATAGGTAGCCTGATGACCCCCTCTCCTCCCCCTCCAGTATAGGTAGCCTGATGACCCCTTCTCCTCCCCCTCCACTATAGGTAGCCTGATGACCCCCTCTCCTCCCCCTCCAGTATAGGTAGCCTGATGACCCCTTCTCCTCCCCCCTCCAGTATAGGTAGCCTGATGACCCCTTCTCCTCCCCCTCCACTATAGGTAGCCTGATGACCCCCTCTCCTCCCCCTCCAGTATAGGTAGCCTGATGACCCCCTTCTCCTCCCCCCTCCAGTATAGGTAGCCTGATGACCCCTTCTCCTCCCCCTCCGGTATAGGTAGCCTGATGACCCCTTCTCCTCCCCCTCCGGTATAGGTAGCCTGATGACCCCTTCTCCTCCCCCTCCACTATAGGTAGCCTGATGACCCCCTCTCCTCCCCCTCCAGTATAGGTAGCCTGATGACCCCCTCTCCTCCCCCTCCAGTATAGGTAGCCTGATGACCCCCTCTCCTCCCCCTCCAGTATAGGTAGCCTGATGACCCCTTCTCCTCCCCCTCTACTATAGGTAGCCTGATGACCCCCTCTCCTCCCCCTCCAGTATAGGTAGCCTGATGACCCCTTCTCCTCCCCCCTCCAGTATAGGTAGCCTGATGACCCCTTCTCCTCCCCCTCCACTATAGGTAGCCTGATGACCCCCTCTCCTCCCCCTCCAGTATAGGTAGCCTGATGACCCCTTCTCCTCCCCCCTCCAGTATAGGTAGCCTGATGACCCCTTTTCCTCCCCCTCCAGTATAGGTAGCCTGATGACCCCTTCTCCTCCCCCTCCACTATAGGTAGCCTGATGACCCCCTCTCCTCCCCCTCCAGTATAGGTAGCCTGATGACCCCTTCTCCTCCCCCTCCAGTATAGGTAGCCTGATGACCCCCTCTCCTCCCCCTCCAGTATAGGTAGCCTGATGACCCCTTCTCCTCCCCCTCCAGTATAGGTAGCCTGATGACCCCCTCTCCTCCCCCTCCAGTATAGGTAGCCTGATGACCCCTTCTCCTCCCCCTCCAGTATAGGTAGCCTGATGACCCCCTCTCCTCCCCCTCCAGTATAGGTAGCCTGATGACCCCCTCTCCTCCCCCTCCAGTATAGGTAGCCTGATGACCCCTTCTCCTCCCCCTCCAGTATAGGTAGCCTGATGACCCCCTCTCCTCCCCCTCCAGTATAGGTAGCCTGATGACCCCCTCTCCTCCCCCTCCAGTATAGGTAGCCTGATGACCCCCTCTCCTCCCCCTCCAGTATAGGTAGCCTGATGACCCCCTCTCCTCCCCCTCCAGTATAGGTAGCCTGATGACCCCTTCTCCTCCCCCCTCCAGTATAGGTAGCCTGATGACCCCCTCTCCTCCCCCTCCAGTATAGGTAGCCTGATGACCCCTTCTCCTCCCCCCTCCCGTATAGGTAGCCTGATGACCCCTTCTCCTCCCCCTCCAGTATAGGTAGCCTGATGACCCCTTCTCCTCCCCCTCCAGTATAGGTAGCCTGATGACCCCTTCTCCTCCCCCCTCCAGTATAGGTAGCCTGATGACCCCTCCCCTTTCCCTCCAGTATAGGTAGCCTGATGACCCCCTCTCCTCCCCCTCCAGTATAGGTAGCCTGATGACCCCTCCCCTTTCCCTCCAGTATAAGCCAGATGACCCCCCCCCCCCCCGTTCCCTCCAGTATAGGTAGCCTGATGACCCCTTCTCCTCCCCCTCCACTATAGGTAGCCTGATGACCCCCTCTCCTCCCCCCTCCAGTATAGGTAGCCTGATGACCCCTTCTCCTCCCCCCTCCAGTATAGGTAGCCTGATGACCCCCTCTCCTCCCCCTCCAGTATAGGTAGCCTGATGACCCCCTCTCCTCCCCCTCCAGTATAGGTAGCCTGATGACCCCTTCTCCTCCCCCTCCAGTATAGATAGCCAGATTACTCCCTTAATACCTCCCTTTCCCACTCCCACCTTTCAGTACAGCTCGCCTCCACACCGCAGCAGCCACTCACTTCTCTGCTCGTCTCCAGTGCAGAAGTTTCCTCTTCCCCTCTGTCTCCAATGCTGTCCAAGTCCATAGCCGCCGGCCACAATGCAAACGTGCACAGAGAGCCAGGTGGCTGCTGGCAGCAGAGTACCGCTGTCGGGCACTCGCCTGATCTCCCTGCATTGCATCATTTTGCAAGCTTGCAAATGCTGCACCAGTTTAGTCTGCTGCTTTGGTGCCCTTGCTTCTGTGGTGCCCTAGGCCGTGGCCTAGGCCTAAATCCCGACCTGTTAGTAGCAAAGAAAACCGTCTCATATTGTTTCCAATACAGGAAGAGATAAAGCACCACTGTCATAAAAATGTAAAATTTAAAGAGAGCCTGAGGTGGGCTCAAAATAATAATAATAAAAAAAGTAGGCTACCTGATCTGCAGGACTGAGCAGATGATGTACCTGCAAAAATCTCCGCTCCCCGCCGCTCCTGTGGGCCACACTGGCCCACTTTCACTTGCGTGACCTCTGGGTCACTACGCTGCACTAAGACTGTGCGTCTCTCACAGCATGCAGGGAGTCGGGGGAGTGGCAAGGGGTGTGGCCAGGAAGAGAGGGCTGCCCAAGAGAAGCTTAGGAACACCCCTGGTGGGCGTTTTTAAACAGTGAATTCCTCTCTCCTGTGTTTACTTCCAAGTTAGCGGAAAAAAATCTTGTGGCTAAACTCGGAGGCCTATAGCGTGGCAGTGGGGGTGCAGAGAGCGGCGGTTGGAGGACACAGAGCCATGTCATTAGGCAGAGAACATGCCTGTCTGTCCCATCTGCCCCCCGAAGATCCACCTCAGGTTCTCTTTAAAATACATTTGTACACGTGCATAAGAAGTGCATTTCTCCCAGAGTAAAATGAGCTAGTCATTATTTTTCTGAAATGTTGCTTTCACTTACAGTAGGTAGTAAAAGTCTGACAGGTTTTGGACAAGCCCATTTCCTTATGGGAGAGTCTCAATATTACTTTAATTCTTTACAAAATCACTCCCTGGAAGGGATCCATACAAAGGTGCAGGCTGCCCCCCTATCTGTTTGCACACTATTTTGGCAGTTGGACCGTGCAACTGGGGTTTAGGAAATGTTTTTGAAAACAAAAGAAAACCCTGAGAATCCCCCATGAGTACATAGACTGGTCCAAAACCTGTTCTGTCCGAATTTTTCGATTTACTGCAAGTGACAGAAACATAGTAGAAAAGTAATTTATAGCTCATTTTACTCTGGGAGAAATGTAGCTTTTATACATATACATACATACAAATTTAAAATGTTACAATTTTTTTGTGATAATGAGCCTTGAAGGAACTTTTGTCTATGCAAAAGAGCTTCTCTGAGCTCTCCGACCAAACTTGGTTCAAAGACAGTCCTGTTCTGAACCACTTATACATCAGAGACAGACAACTTCAGATAATGTTTTACTGCAGGGAAGTTCAAAGGGTCATTAGCTCTGCTCTGTTTTATAGTTTAAAATACAGTGATGCAACATTATAAAAACAACTGAAAATAAAAAGATGAGATTATTTTCATTGCTGCTAATGTTCCATGAATAAATTATCCGTACTACACATACAATTCATTATATCATACTTTTTTCTACCCCTAAAGAAAACCTGAACTGAAAATTAAGTCAAAATAAACATACATACATCATACTTACCTCCCTTGTAGTCTACTCCTCTGTCTCTCTCATCTACTGCGTCCTGTTTGTCCACTGTGATCGATGGAATTCTCCATCCTCCATGTTAAAAATGGCCATTACCCTGTAACAGCTTCCAGGTCAGCACACAGTTAAACTGTAAAATTGGCCACTTGAGCCATAGGAAGACATGAACATTACCTTGCACATCAGTTGTCCTTTCAGCTATAACTGACATAAACTGAAAGCAACTGATATATTTCAGTTCTGACAAAATCTTGTCAGAACTGGTAGGAGTCATTGTTAAAAGAAAATAATGAGCTTCTTAGAGGAACTGACGGTGAGGTTAGTATGTGATATTCATTTGCAAACACATCGTGTGTTTATTTTTAATTTTGTTCGGTTCAGGACAGGTTTCCTTTAAGTGTTACTTTAAAGGACAATAATGGTAAAATCCATGGAAGTCCGTTTCCTCCAGAGTAAAATTCGTTGTAAATGACCTTTTTCCTATGTTGCTGTCACTTACAGTGGGACAAATGTGACAGGTGTTTCAGTAATCCATCTCTGCCTCCTTTATGCGTCATATTAGAAGCCTCTGGACAGCATGTGTACACAGACGCCAGCCCACCTCCCTACTCCTGACAGCGTGTATACACAGACCCCAGCCCACCTCCCTACTCCTGACAGCATGTGTACGCAGACCCCAGCCCACCTCCCTACTCCTGACAGCATGTATACGCAGACCCCAGCCCACCTCCCTACTGACAGCGTGTGTACGCAGACCCCAGCCCACCTCCCTACTGACAGCGTGTGTACGCAGACCCCAGCCCACCTCCCTACTCCTGACAGCATGTATACGCAGACCCCAGCCCAAATCCCTACTCCTGACAGCATGTATACGCAGACCCCAGCCCACCTCCCTACTGACAGCGTGTGTACGCAGACCCCAGCCCACCTCCCTACTCCTGACAGCGTGTATACACAGACCCCAGCCCACCTCCCTACTCCTGACAGCATGTATACACAGACCCCAGCCCACCTCCCTACTCCTGACAGCATGTATACGCAGACCCCAGCCCACCTCCCTACTGACAGCGTGTGTACGCAGACCCCAGCCCACCTCCCTACTTCTGACAGCGTGTATACGCAGACCCCAGCCCACCTCCCTACTCCTGACAGCGTGTGTACGCAGACCCCAGCCCACCTCCCTACTCCTGACAGCGTGTGTACGCAGACCCCAGCCCACCTCCCTACTCCTGACAGTGTGTATACGCAGACCCCAGCCCACCTCCCTACTCCTGACAGCGTGTGTACGCAGACCCCAGCCCACCTCCCTACTCCTGACGGCACGTATAGGCAGACCCCAGCCCACCTCCCTACTCCTGACAGCGTGTATACACAGACCCCAGCCCACCTCCCTACTCCTGACAGCGTGTATACACAGACCCCAGCTCACCTCCCTACTCCTGACAGCGTGTGTACACAGACCCCAACCCACCTCCCTACTCCTGACAGCGTGTGTACGCAGACACCAGCCCACCTCCCTACTCCTGACAGCGTGTGTACGCAGACCCCAGCCCACCTTCCTACTCCTGACAGCATGTATACGCAGACCCCAGCCCACCTCCCTACTCCTGACAACATGTATACACAGACCCCAGCCCACCTCCCTACTCCTGACAGCGTGTATACGCAGACCCCAGCCCACCTCCCTACTCCTGACAGCGTGTATACACAGACCCCAGCCTACCTCCCTACCCTGGACAGCGTGTGTACACAGACCCCAGCCCACCTCCCTACTCCTGACAGCGTGTGTACACAGACCCCAGCCCACCTCCCTACTCCTGACAGCGTGTATACACAGACCCCAGCTCACCTCCCTACTCCTGACAGCGTGTGTACGCAGACCCCAGCCCACCTCCCTACTCCTGACAGCGTGTGTACGCAGACCCCAGCCCACCTTCCTACTCCTGACAGCATGTATACGCAGACCCCAGCCCACCTCCCTACTCCTGACAGCGTGTGTACACAGACCCCAGCCCACCTCCCTACTCCTGACGGCGTGTATACACAGACCCCAGCCCACCTCCCTACTCCTGATGGCGTGTGTACGCAGACCCCAGCCCACCTCCCTACTCCTGACGGCGTGTATACACAGACCCCAGCCCCACCTCCCTACTCCTGACAACATGTATACATAGACCCCAGCCCACCTCCCTACTCCTGACAGCGTGTATACGCAGACGCCAGCCCACCTTCCTACACCTGACAGCGTGTATACACAGACCCCAGCCCACCTCCCTACTCCTGACAGCGTGTATACACAGACCCCAGCCCACCTCCCTACCCTGGACAGCATGTGTACACAGACCCCAGCCCATCTCCCTACTCCTGACAGCGTGTATACACAGACCCCAGCCCACCTCCCTACTCCTGACAGCGTGTATGCACAGACCCCAGCCCACCTCCCTACTCCTGACAGCGTGTATACACAGACCCCAGCCCACCTCCCTACTCCTGACAGCGTGTATGCACAGACCCCAGCCCACCTCCCTACTCCTGACAGCGTGTATGCACAGACCCCAGCCCACCTCCCTACTCCTGACAGCGTGTATGCACAGACCCCAGCCCACCTCCCTACTCCTGACAGCGTGTATACACAGACCCCAGCCCACCTCCCTACTCCTGACAGCGTGTATACACAGACCCCAGCCCACCTCCCTACCCTGGACAGCATGTGTACGCAGACCCCAGCCCACCTCCCTACTGACAGCGTGTGTACGCAGACCCCAGCCCACCTCCCTACTCCTGACAGCGTGTATACACAGACCCCAGCCCACCTCCCTACCCTGGACAGCATGTGTACGCAGACCCCAGCCCACCTCCCTACTCCTGACGGCGTGTATGCGCAGACCCCAGCCCACCTCCCTACTGACAGCATGTATACACAGACCCCAGCCCACCTCCCTACTCCTGACGGCATGTATGCACAGACCCCAGCCCATCTCCCTACTCCTGACAGCGTGTGTACACAGACCCCAGCCCACCTCCCTACTCCTGACAGCGTGTGTGCACAGACCCCAGCCCACCTCCCTACTCCTGACAGCGTGTATGCACAGACCCCAGCCCACCTCCCTACTCCTGACAGCATGTGTACACAGGCACCAGCCCACCTCCCTACTCCTGACAGCGTGTATGCACAGACCCCAGCCCACCTCCCTACTCCTGACAGCGTGTATGCACAGATACCAGCCCACCTCCCTACTACTGACGGCACGTATACGCAGACGCCAGCCCACCTCCCTAGTCCTGGGCACACTTTTACTGCGGCTGGACTGAACAATTGCTGTTTAGTAAGTGCTTTGGAAAGAAAAGAAAACCCTGAAATTCCCCCACAAGGAGATGGATTAGCTGTCAGGTTTTTACTATCTGCTGTAGTGATATGTACACACACCTGATTTAAAGAGGAACTCCAGTGAAAATAATGTAATAAAAAAGTGCTTCATTCTTACAATAGTTATGTATAAATGATTTAGTCAGTGATTGCCCATTGTAAAATCTTTCCTCTCCCTGATTTACATTCTGACATTTTATCACATGGTGACATTTTTACTGCTGGCAGGTGATGTTAGTGGAAGGAGATGCTACTTGCTTTTTTGGCAGTTGGAAACAGCTGTTATTTCCCACAATGCAACAAAGCTCCCACAATGTGATGTCAGGACCATGCTCGTGACATCACACTGTGGGAGGGGTCTCACCACAATATCAGCCATACACAGCCCCCTGATGGTCTGTTTGAGAAAAAGAATAGATTTATCATGTAAAAGGGGGTATCAGCTACTGATTGGGATGAGGTTCAGTTCTTGGTCGGAATTTCTCTTTAAGTCAGCTGAGACAGCTGATAACGATCGCCTCATCCAATAATCTGTCGTGTGTACAGCAGCCCTGATGAGCGACCGGCTAGCAATTTCACTCAGCGGATGAACTCTTCCAATTGACAGCCAATTGCTTTGTGCACGTCACTTGCCACGCCTACTGCGTGATGTCACGTCTGAGACCTTCCATCGCATAACCGAATGCGTTGTCAGCTGTGCAGCCTGACCCTGCGATGTCGTCCGGGTGACATCTGTCAGCCCGTGGATACAGGCCTTATAATGCTGAGCTAAACTCAGAACTTCCTCTCTGCTTTAAAAGATACGCAGCAGCAGCATAATAACCTTTAAAGAAAAAGATTCCTTTGTTCCAGCTGATACAAACCCTGCAATAAATCTGCAGTGTGTCTACTTCCTGCTTTCATGGAAGCAGACATAGGGTTAACATCCTGTGTTTACAAATTAGCTGCTCTGCTGTGGCAGAGAAGATTTCTCCTGAGCCAACACAGCTAAGAGATTAAATTACAACTTGTGATTAGATACAGATGAGGGAATAGTATTTAACACCAGGGGTGCACGGATACCCCTTTTCAAAATCCGAATTGATCCGGATACCCAGATATCTGGCTCTGAATCGGATATCTCTCTCTCTCTCACCCCCCCCCCCCCCCCCCCTTCCCTCCCGAAAGGGATTTTTGCCATCCTGCACCCAAGTCTACCGGCGCCGATTCCTCTAGTACGCATCTCTGCCACCCCCGCTTCATGAAAATATTAGTCCCCCTATGTTGGATCTCCCTGGACCCCCGCTATTGTATTCCCCTACAGGACAATGATGTCCCGATATGCCCATCCAGTCTACCTCTTCTTGATTGGGATTTCATCAGATAGTGATTACACCACACCTAGAATCTGTTGTGCATTGATGTAAGTGTTGTGCATGGTGTAGTGGTTGGGCAGCACAGTGGTGTAGCGGTTGGGCAGCACGGTGGAGTAGTGGTTGGGCAGCATGGTGCAGTGGTTGGGCAGCACGGTGGAGTAGCAGTTGGGCAGCACGGTGCTGAAGTGGTTGGGCAGCGCGGTGCTGAAGTGGTTGGGCAGCGCGGTGCTGAAGTGGTTGGGCAGCACGGTGGTGAAGTGGTTGGGCAGCACGGTGCTGAAGTGGTTGGGCAGCACGGTGCTGAAGTGGTTGGGCAGCACGGTGCTGAAGTGGTTGGGCAGCACGGTGGAGTAGCGGTTGGGCAGCACGGTGGAGTAGAGGTTTGGAAGCACGGTGGTGTAGCGGTTGGGCAGCACGGTGGAGTAGCGGTTGGGCAGCACGGTGGAGTAGCGGTTGGGCAGCACGGTGCTGAAGTGGTTGGGCAGCACGGTGGAGTAGTGGTTGGGCAGCACGGTGGAGTAGAGGTTGGGCAGCACGGTGGAGTAGCGGTTGGGCAGCACGGTGCTGAAGTGGTTGGGCAGCGCGGTGCTGAAGTGGTTGGGCAGCGCGGTGCTGAAGCGGTTGGGCAGCGCGGTGCTGAAGCGGTTGGGCAGCGCGGGGGCGTAGCGGTTGGGCAGCACGGGGGCGTAGCGGTTGGGCAGCACGGGGGCGTAGCGGTTGGGCAGCACGGGGGCGTAGCGGTTGGGCAGCACGGTGGAGTGGTTGGGCCGCGCGGTGGAGTAGCGGTTGGGCAGCGCGGGGGCGTAGCGGTTGGGCAGCACGGGGGCGTAGCGGTTGGGCAGCGCAGCGGTTGGGCAGCACGGGGGCGTAGAGGTTGGGCCGCGCGGCGGCGTAGCGGTAGGGCAGCGCGGGGGCGTAGCGGTTGGGCAGCGCGGTGGCGTAGCGGTTGGGCAGCGCGGGGGCGTAGCGATTGGGCAGCGCGGGGGCGTAGCGGTTGGGCAGCGCGGGGGCGTAGCGGTAGGGCAGCGCGGCGGCGTAGCGGTTGGGCAAGCGCGGCGGCGTAGCGGTTGGGCAGCCCGGGGGCGTAGCGGTTGGGCAGCGCGGGGGCGTAGCGGTAGGGCAGCGCGGTGGCGTATCGGTTGGGCAGCGCGGGGGCGTAGCGGTTGGGCAGCGCGGGGGCGTAGCGGTAGGGCAGCGCGGTGGCGTAGCGGTTGGGCAGCGCGGTGGCGTAGCGGTTAGCACTCTCGCTTTTGCAGTGCTGGGTTAGGATCCATGTCAGCACCATCGGCACAGAGTTTGTATGCTCTAAATTGGCCCTAGACTATGATTTATACACTAAACCATACATACATAGACATATGACTATGGTAGGGACTAGATTGTGAATCCCTCTGAAGGACAGTTAGTGACGAGACAATATACTCTGTACAGCGCTGCGTAATATGTTGGCGCTTTATAAATAATAATGATAGTGTTGTACCGCTTAATGCTGTGCAGCGTTCTGTGGCCATAGATGCACTGCACCTCCCCTCCACCTTGCTTGGAGATTTTTCAACATATTCAATCATACTTTCCACCAAAATAACAGTCCAGAATTTATTTGAAGGACCAATTTGAGATGTTGGAAGCAAAAGATGCCCAGAAGAATCAAAGTGGTTGAATCACCTGGAAAAAATAAAAAATAAGTAAAATTGCAGCATGTCCGACCAATTTATGTGACTAATTTCGGCCCAAAATTGGCTGCATCGTCGATCATTGGCTTGCACTTAACAGCATTGATTTTCATCCAATTATAATAATCGAATCGGATGGTCGATTGGCTGCCAAGTCGCCTGATGTGTGGCCAGAGCCGTGACAAGGTCCTCCAGCACCCAAGGCTGAGACAAAAGTGCGCCCCTCCATCCCTCCTATTCCGGCAGTCACACACTGATTGCTCTAAGACTAAGAGGCACCCCAGGTCGCCCAACACTGTGCCCTGAGGCTGGAGCCTCTCTCGCCTCAGCCCCGCCCTGCGCCCCCTTCCTACACTGCGCCCTGAGGCTGGAGCCTCTCTCGCCTCAGCCCCGCCCTGCGCCCCCTTCCTACACTGCGCCCTGAGGCTGGAGCCTCTCTCGCCTCTGCCTCGGCCCTGTGTGTGGCCGCCTTTAGTGTGTGTGGCCAGGATGTCTCCTCTCTCTTCCCGTAGGACTGACATGACTCATGCATTGCATTGGGTACGGTGGGGGGTTGGGGTCATCCCCTGTACTTCTGATGTCTAACGCTGGGAACACACGGTTCGTTTTAGAGGTGATTAGAGGGTTCGATAGATAATTTCCGACATGCCGCATCTCCTTTTTGATCCTTTCGCCGCTCGATTTCTGAAAGAAGTGAATGGAAAAAGATAAGAAAAACGAGCAGAAGATAAGAGTATCGATTGCAGAATCGAGTGGCAAAAACAATCGAGAGGAGAATCGAGCGCCAGAAACAAACCATGTATGCCCAGCATTAGTCTGTCTTTAGTGTGTGTGACCAGGATGTCTCCTCTCTCTCCCCATAGGACGGACATGACATGACACTTGCATTGCATTGGGTACGGTGGGGGGTTACTTGGGGCCATTCTCTGCACTTCTGATGTCTACCTGTAGCCTGTAGTAAGATTAAGGGGTCCATACACCTAACGATTTTCCAGCCGATCTATACAACAGATTTGATCACTGTGATCGAATCTGCTTTGAAATCGTCGCGCAAACGCTGACAGAATGATCGATTTCCGTCCGAAATCAATCGTTTCCGTCGATCCGTCCATGCATAAGATTTTTCTCGATCGCCGGAGGGTCGGGAGTGCGTCGATAGCGGCGTTGGAATGCCCGACGACCGACGCAATACAGCGGAGATGGATTACCTGATCCGGTCGGCGCGACTCCCCCGGTCTCCGCTGTCTTCTTCTCCGCTCCAGGGCTGCAGCTTCACTGAACTTCCTGTCCCGGCAGGAAGTTTAAACAGTAGAGTGCCCTCTACTGTTTAAACTTCCCCTGGACAGGAAGTTCAGTGAAGCTGGAGAGCCCTGGAGCCCGGAGCGGAGAAGAAGACAGCGGAGACCAGGGGAGTCGCGCCGGCCGGATCAGGTAATGTATAGCTGGCGGGGGTGAGGGGCAGCGGCAGCTTCACAGATTGTGATCGGTTTCATGCTGAAATCGATTCACAATCTGTTTGTAGTAAAGGCAGCCATACAATTCCTCTCTGATCAGATTCGATCAGAGAGGGATCTATCCGTTGGTCGATCTGATGGCAAATCGACAAGTGTATGGCTACATTTAGAGGACTCAGTAACCCCAGATTATGTTTCTCAGCCAGTGTTGTCCTTAGAAGGGGCTGGGCAGTAAGTTTACTGATCAGTGGACTTTCTTGTTCTAAGTTTTGGTGTTATGCAAACAGGTCCTCTTGTCTCCTCACAGTGCACCATTCATTAGCCGATGTCCCTGAGGCCTAGATGGCTATCCTCTTCCATTCACTACAAAGGCTGGCCATTGTTCTAACAAATGGTTTGTAAATGTAATGGCTGCAGCTGAAGCTTGGAAATCTGGCTATTGTTGTCAGAATCAGAATTTATTTCGCCAAGCATGACTGGGTCATGCCCGGAATTGGGTTTGGCACATATACATAGCTCTTGAGAGGTACATAGACAGAAAGCAGGAGAAAGCATCAGAAATACAGAAGCACAATAAGATCATGACAGATACAGAATTATACACGGATGCACAGTACATTTCAGCCACAGTATGCATTTTCCAGAAACAGAAGAACATTGTTGAAAAGTCTACCGAAGCTAGGCAGTTTAAATGTGATGCCTGGTGGCAGGTCGTTTGACAAGGAAACGTTTTATTTTTGCAGTCCGCTACTTTGCAGGTGGAAGGGCACTGGTAGAAGGTGGAAGAATGTTAAGGGAGTTCAGGAGGCTAACGGCCGAAGGGAAGAAAGAGTTCCTGTGTCTGGTGGTCTTGGTGGCGATGGCCCGAAGTCTACGGCCCAATGGCAGTGCGGTGAAAAAACAGTGGCCTGGGTGTGAGGGGTCAGACCTCTTGTTGTGTGAGAGTTGTATATTAAGCCACATTGGATGTGTTTACCTCACCACAGAGCTAAAGCCATTGTTTTAAAGGACAACTGAAGTGAGTGATATGGAGGCTGCCATACTTATTTCCGATAAAACAGATACCTAAGGAGAGGGAAGGCTCTGGGTCCTATACAGCCCTCCTGGTCTCCTGGTTCCCCCACAGGCACTCCGTTAGCAATCTATGACCGTTTGGTTGTAGACTGCTCTCTTCCAGGTCGGGCTGGCTTTGACAGGCTTTGGAAGCACTCTGGCTTCTGAAGAGGGGCCGCTCTGTACTGCGCACACATGAGCGCCCTCTCTCACGCATGCGCAGTGATGAGCTGCCGGTCTTCGGAAGCCCGAGTGCTTCTGAAGATTGCCGAAGTCTCCCGCGGCGGGAGATTCGCACAAAGGATCATGCGGGAGAACGAGGACACCGGGAGGAGGATGGGAATGCTCTATAACGGGGGTCCCCAACCTGGCCTCCGTCCCCCCACAGCCCCCCCTCCCCCCGCCGCTCCTGTTACCTTATGAGCTGGCGGCCGCTTCCTCTCACTGATTCCCCCAGGCGCCGCTCTCCTCCTCTTTGCAGCATATATTACAGCAGCCAGCGCGTCGCACGGCTGCTGTAAGGAGTGAAGGAAGCAGGGCAGCGGCTTCCTGTAGCGACGATACGCATCGCTGCTACCACGGAAACCGCTGCCCCGCTTCCTTCACTGCTTACAGAAGCCGTGCGACGCGCTGGCTGCTGTAATATATGCAAAGAGGAGGAGAGCGGCGCCTGGGGGAATCAGTGAGAGGAAGCGTCCGCCAGCTCATAAGGTAACAGGAGCGGCGGGGGGAGGGGGGCTACACTATACTGGGCACTATACTAGCTATATACTGGGGCACTTTACTAGCCATACTGGGGCACTATACTAGCTATACTGGGGCAACTATGCTAGCTATGCCGTATACCATAATAGACTCACCCCCAATTCGATAAAATGATCTAATCGAATGGTTAATCAAGCAGCAATATTGAGTAATGTGTGGGTACCTTTAAAGGGACATGATCACGAAAATTATAAAATTTCAAATAAATGTATACACATACAAATAAGAAGTACGTTTCTTCCAGAGTAAAGAGTAATGAGACACAAATTACTTTTCTCCTATGTTGCTGTCACTTACAGTAGGTAGTAGAAATCTGACAGAAGCGACAGGGTTTGAACTAGCCCCTCTCCTCATGGGGGGTTCACAGGGATTTCTTTATTTTCAAAAGCACTAAGGGCTTGTTCACACTAGAGGCGGTGTTTGGATCTTTTAAGCGCTTACACTATGCTTTCCAATGAGATAGTTCTCATTGAGACGTTCTGTTTACTTGCCGCTGACAAAAGCGCTGCCTGTACCATATTCAAGGCGATTTGCCTCAATGGAAGGTACAGGGAAATCGCAAAGCACTTGAAAAAGCACTTTGTATAGCGATTTCCTCAGCGCTTTAATGAATAAAAAACAGTGGGATGCGAAAGTTTGGACAACCTTGTTAATCGTCATGATTTTCCTGTATAAATCGTTGGTTGTTACGATAAAAAATGTCAGGTAAATATATCATATAGGAAACACACACAGTGATATTTGAGAAGTGAAATGAAGTTTATTGGATTTACAGAAAGTGCACAATAATTGTTTAAACAAAATTAGGCAGGTGCATACATTTGGGCACCACAAAAAAGAAATGAAATCAATATTTAGTAGAGCCTCCTTTTGCAGAAATTACAGCCTCTAATGGTTTCCTGTAGGTTCCAATGAGAGTCTGGATTCTGGTTGAAGGTATTTTGGACCATTCCTCTTTAAAAAACATCTCTAGTTCATTCAGGTTTGATGGCTTCCCAGCATGGACAGCTCTCTTTAACTCACACCACAGATTTTCAATTATATTCAGGTCTGGGGACTGAGATGGCCATTCCAGAACGTTGTACTTGTTCCTCTGAATGAATGCTTTAGTGGATTTTGAGCAGTGTTTAGTGTTGTTGTCTTGTTGAAAGATCCAGCCCTGGCGCAGCTTCAGCTTTGTCTCTGATTCCTGGACATTGGTCTCCAGAATCTGCTGATACTGAGTGGAATCCATGCGTCCCTCAACTTTGACAAGATTCCCAGTCCCTGCACTGGCCACACAGCCCCACAGCATGATGGAACCACTGCCATATTTTACTGTAGGTAGCAGGTGTTTTTCTTTGAATGCTATGTTCTTTTTTCTCCTTGCATTATGCCCAAATAACTCAATTTTAGTTTCATCAGTCCACAGCACCTTATTCCAAAATGAAGCTGGCTTGTCAAAATGTGTTTTAGCATACCTCAAGCGGCTCTGTTTGTGCTGTCGGCAGAGAAAAGGCTTCCTCTGCATCACTGGTGCATACAGCATTTCCTTGTGTAAAGTGCGCCGAATGGTTGAACGATGCACAGTGACTCCATCTGCAGCAAGATGATGTTGTAGGTCTTTGTTAATGGTCTGTGGGTTGACTCTGACTGTTCTCACCATTCATCGCTTCTGTCTAGCTGAGATTTTTCTTGGTCTTCCACTTCAAGCCTTAACTTGAACTGAGCCTGTGGTCTTCCATTTCCTCAATATGTTCCTAACTGTGGAAACAGAAAGCTGAAATCTCTGAGACAGCTTTCTGTATCCTTCCCCTAAATTATGATGGTGAACAATCTTTGTCTTCCGGTCATTTGACAGTTGGATTCACCTGTGTATGTAGGTCGGGGGTCACTGAGCTTACCAAGCTAATTTGAGTTCCAATAATTAGTTCGAAAAGTTTTGGAATCAATAAAATAACAGTGCCCAAATTTATGCACCTGCCTAATTGTATTTAAACAATTATTGTGCACTTTCTGTAAATCCAATAAAGTTCATTTCACTTCTCAAATATCACTGTGTGATATATGATAAATTTAACTGACATTTTTATCGTAACAACCAACGATTTATACAGGAAAATCATGACGATTAACAAGACGTCAGGAAGTGATTTAAATAATTGCTCTGCTAAAGCGCTTATAACACGCGGGGCAGAGTGATTTGAAAAAAAAAATCGCTCAGCGCAGGCGATAGCGCAACGCAATGTGAACGAGGCCTTAGTAAATGGCAGTTGCTCTGTCCAACTTCCAAAAAAGTGTACAGCGAGCAGGCAGGCTGGCCACCATCTTTCTATAAATCCTTTTCAGGGAGTGTCTTCATAAAGAATAGAGGCCATGCTGAGAATCCCCCATAAAGAGATGGATTAGTCCAAAACCTGTCAGTTCTGTCAGATCTCTACTACTTACTGTAAGTGACAGCAACATAGGAGAAAAGTCATTTATGGCTCATTTTACTTTGGAAGAAACATACTTCTTATTTGTATATGTTAACATGTATTTAAAATTTTAGTGGTCCTTTAAGCCTAGCACACACTTTCAATTATCATTGGCCAATCTCTGACTAATTTTACCACCTCCATGTAGTATGAGGGTTTATCTACACAATCTGCTCATAGTATTCAATATCTGTTAACCATCCTACTACATGTAGGTGATAAAATTGGTCATTGATTGGCTAGTCATAATTGAAAGCATGTACCAGGGTTTAGTGTACAGTGTGATAATCTCACCACCAGTAAAGCTGCACAGAAACATTCAATTTTGACTGGTCAATGATTGGACAATGTTACCACTTTAATATAGTGTTAGGCTGCTTTCTCAGTGGGATGTTACAGGCGCACGTTAGAGCAGCCTGTAACGCACCCCAACGCACAGCAATGATAAATCAATGGGCTGTTCACAGTGCCCACGTTGCGTTACATTGTAACGCTGGACGTCTACATAACGTACTGCATGCAGTACTTTACACGCGGTAAAGCCGCGTTAGACTGTTTGCACATGCTCAGTACGGGTGGTTTTTTTATTTTGGGGGCGCAGAGGAGGCGGGGAGAGGCCGCTACGTAGCCAGGCACATGGCTACTTATTATTCACTGCGCTTGCAGTGTTTACTCTTTGGAGCGGCCGCTGATTGGCTGGCGGGACCACGTGATGCGGAGAGATCCGCTCACGTGGTCTCCGCAGCGCCTCCAACAGAGCAGGCGCACCAAGAACTGTTTGTAACACGGCTCTTGGTAGCGTCCTGCTCCAACACCGCCAGGCGTTGCGTTAGGGGCACGTTATGCGACCTGAACGTCCCCTCTAACGCAACGTCCCACTGTGAAACCAGCCTAAGAGCTTTGATTGGCCAATTAAAATTGGATTTGTGTACCAGGTTTTACTTATTGACTGTGCAATACACAGCCCTATAGCCTAAACTGATCATTGGAAGGTCTTGTTAATGGATTTAATTTACAACCCGGGATATATATCATTTTTATATATCATGTTATGTGTTTCTAACAGTCTATACTGATTGTTTCATTTTCTCAATATATTATATATTACCACCACCGGTGTATATCCCTCTGGGGGTGTATGTGTGACTCATGTCAGGGGTGATATAGCGGCCGTATTCTCACTCTGAAGGGTGTCACAGCGCACACTTGTGGGCCTTTCGCAATGGCGTGCCAAGTCCATTTTTAAAAATCGATAATGTGAATGTCAGCGCCGCACAAACGATTGTATCATTTATTATTTATCTTCTACCTTTCCACTTCCCACTTTCCATCTCCGCATCTCATAGAACTTTCTAATAAAAGTTTACAAAAAGAATCAAACAGGAAACTGTAGCAATATATGGCTCTGTACTGCAGATTTCTCATCTCTCGGTTTGTGCCATTTGCTCCGAGATTACCCAGAAGTCTGTGCACATCAGGAATTAACAGCAGAGTATCTCAAGGTTTTATTATTATTTAGTATTTATAGAGCACTGACATCTGCAGCACTTTACAGAGTACATAGTCATGTCACTGACTGTCCTCAGAGGAGGTCACACTCTAATCCAACCATAGTCATAGTCTAATGTCCTACCATATTATTATTATGTATTTATATAGCACTGACATCTCCTGCAGCACATTACAGAGTACATAGCCATGTCACTGACTGTCCTCAGAGGAGCTCACACTCTAATCCCTACCATAGTCATAGTCTAATGTCCTACCATATTATTATTATGTATTTATATAGCACTGACATCTCCTGCAGCACATTACAGAGTACATAGTCATGTCACTGACTGTCCTCAGAGGAGGTCACACTCTAATCCAACCATAGCCATAGTGTAATGTCCTACCATATTATTATTATTATTATGTATTTATATAGCACTGACATCTCCTGCAGCACATTACAGAGTACATAGTCATGTCACTGACTGTCCTCAGAGGAGGTCACACTCTAATCCAACCATAGCCATAGTGTAATGTCCTACCATATTATTATGTATTTATATAGCACTGACATCTTCTGCAGCACATTACAGAGTACATAGTCCTGTCACTGACTGTCCTCAGAGGAGCTCACACTCTAATCCTACCATAGCCATAGTCTAATGTCCTACCATATTATTATTATGTATTTATATAGCACTGACATCTCCTGCAGCACATTACAGAGTACATAGTCATGTCACTGACTGTCCTCAGAGGAGCTCACAATCTAATCCCTACCATAGTCATAGTCTAATGTCCTACCATATTATTATTATGTATTTATATAGCACTGACATCTCCTGCAGCACATTACAGAGTACATAGTCATGTCACTGACTGTCCTCAGAGGAGCTCACAGTCTAATCCAACCATAGCCATAGTCTAATGTCCTACAATATTATTATTATGTATTTATATAGCAGTGATATCTTCTACAGCACATTACAGAGTACATAGCCATGTCACTGACTGTCCTCAGAGGAGCCCACAATCTAATCTTACCAAAATCATAGTCTAATGCCCTACCATATTATTATTATTATTATGTATTTATATAGCACTGACATCTTCTGCAGCACATTACAGAGTACATAGTCATGTCACTGACTGTCCTCAGAGGAGCTCACAATCTAATCTTACCATAGTCATAGTCTAATGTCCTACCATATTATTATTATTATTATTATTATGTATTTATATAGCACTGACATCTTCTGCAGCACTTTACAGAGTACATAGTCATGTCACTGACTGTCCTCAGAGGAGCTCACACTCTAATCCTACCATAGTCATAGTCTAATGTCCTACCATATTATTATTGTGTATTTATATAGCACTGACATCTTCTGCAGCACTTTACAGAGTACATAGTCATGTCACTGACTGTCCCCAGAGGAGCTCACAATCTAATCCTACCATAGTCATAGTGTAATGTCCTACCATATTATTATTATGTATTTATATAGCACTGACATCTCCTGCAGCACATTACAGAGTACATAGTCATGTCACTGACTGTCCTCAGAGGAGCTCACACTCTAATCCTACCATAGTCATAGACTAATGTCCTACCATATTATTATTGTGTATTTATATAGCACTGACATCTTCTGCAGCACTTTACAGAGTACATAGTATTGTTACATTCTAATCCTACCATAGTCGGCTGATACCTGTTTTCAAATAATCTGCTTCAATATTACACTGTTCTTAGCATGTCAGACTGCAGAGATCCTTCTATGCAAATGAGCCATTCCAAACGTAGCTAAAATCTACACAAAGTGAATTACAGCTTTTGCCTCTGACATTTAACATGAATAGTAGGAAAATGTTTACACAGCTGCTTACACATTATTTGTACATTGTCATTTTACAACACTTGGGCATTGATAGTATTCCTTTAAAAAAAAAGTTTCACTTACCTGGGGCTTCTGCCAGCCCCCTGCAGCCCTCCTGTGCCCGCGATCCTCCGGTCCCCTGCCGCGGCTACGTTTGTTTACCGCCAACTTACAAATCGATGGCCACTGCACCTGGGCGGCACTGTTTGCGCGCCTCCTCATCTGCGCTCCCACTGCTGGAGGCCTCCTGCGCAGACGCAGTATGACAAAAACCGCTCCCGGCGATGGGAGTGCAAACGAGAACGCACGCGGCCAGGGCTAAGCAGGCGCGGTGGCTATCGACTGCAGAAACAAAAATGAGCCATGGCTGGGGATCGGAGGATCTTTGAGTGATGGCGCAGGCACAGGACGACTGCAGGGAGCTGGCAGAAGGGTACCCATACATCTAGCAACTTGATGGCTGATCAATCAACAGATTCAATAATTATTGAAGGGGCACTACAGCGAAAAACTGTAACATTTAAAATATGTGCAAACATATAAATAAGTAGTACATTTTTTCCAGAGTAAAATGAGCCATACATTACTTTTCTCCTATGTTCCTGTCACTTACAGTAGGTAGTAGAAATCTGACAGAAGTGACAGGTTTTGGACTATTCCATCTCTTTATAGGGGATTCTCAGGGATATATTATTTTCAAAAGCACTTAGTGAATGGCAGTTGTTCCGTCCAACTGCCAAAAAACTGTGTAGGGAGCAGGGAAGCCGGCCAGCATCATTGTTTAAAGAGAGTCTGAAGCGAGAATAAATCTCGCTTCAGACCTCATAGATAGCAGGGGCACGTGTGCCCCTGCTAAACCGCCGCTATCCCGCGGCTTAACGGGGGTCCCTGAACCCCCAAATCCCCTCCGTAATGCGGGGGAGCGCTTCCGCATTGGGGCAGGGCTAACCGCCGCAGCCCTGCCCCACGCGCGTCTGTCAGCGTGTATCTCCGCCTCTCCCCCGCCCCTCTCAGTCTTCCTTCGCTGAGAGGGGCGGGGGAGAGGCGGAGATCCGCCGCTGATAGACGCGACTGGAGGCAGGGCTGCAGCAGTTAGCCCTGCCTCCAGGAGCGACCAAGTCTGCGACCAAGTGTCGCAGTGGGGGATTTGGGGGTGAAGGGACCCCCGTTTAGCGGCGCGATAGTGGCGGTTTAGCAGGGGCACACGTGCCCCTGCTAACTATGAGCTCTGAAGCGAGATTTATTCTCGCTTCACAGTCTCTTTAAATCCTTTTTAGGGAATATCTTTATAGAGAATAAAAGCCTTGCTGAGAATCCCCTATGAAGAGATGGACTAGTCCAAAACCTGTCACTTCTGTCATATTTCTAGCTACTGTAAGTGACAGCAACATAGGAGAAAAGTAATTTATGTCTAATTTTACTCTGTTTGCACATATTTTAAATTTTACAGTTTTTCGCTGTAGTGCCCCTTTAAATTGAAAATTGGTGTTGCCAAGTGCATGCCTGATTGACAATGCAACCAATTTCCGGCCAAGCAGGTCGATTGGACATACTGCAAAATATCGGGCCGACGTGATCAATTGGGTGCAAGGTGGTAATGGCAATATGGGGACGAGCGACAAACATGACGAAAGCCACAGTGATGTTCCTGCAGTGTATAAATGTAGATGTGTACACTTGTAAATGACCTGTCCTGTGTCGCTGTGCCCATCCTTCTTCCGAATGCTCCGCTCTTCCATTAGCGGCGTTTATACCACTAAGGACCCCTTTACCACTAGCAATCACAATTGCTAAACACTAGCGATTGCAACTTGCCACTCATTTTTATACGAGGTCGTGATTTTGCATATGCAATGCACTTGCTTTGAGAAATCGAGGTAAAAATCGCTCCCAAATGCAATCACGCTTTTGTAAAAATCGAATTGCAGTAGTGGAAAATATCTACCGCCATTCCTATATTAAGGTGGCAGATATGGAGGACTCGGTCGATTCCCGAGAGATTACATGCAGATAATGATCGGGAATTGGCCTGCGGTGTATGGGCAGACGACAGATCTCTCTCTAACTTAGATTGGATCATAGAGGAATCTGTCTCTTGGTCGATCTGCTCATCATTGATAGATGTATGGACACCTTAAAGGGGAACTGAAGTAAGAGGTATACGGAGGCTGCCATATTTATTTCCTTTTAATCAATACCAGTTGCCTGGCAGCCCTGCTGGTCTATTTCTCTGCAGTAGTATCTGAATAACACCAGAAACAAGCATGCAGCTAGTCTTGTCAGATCTGACTTTAATGTCAGAAACACGTGATCTGCTGCATGCTTGTTCAGGGGCTATGGCTAATAGTATTAGAGGCAGAGGAACAGCAGGGCTGCCAGGCAACTGGTATTGGTTAAAAAGAAATAAACATGGCAGCCTCTCTCTTCAGTTGTCCTTTAACTGATCTGGGGAGGATTGTTGTTTTGTTAGTGGAATTGGAGTTACGCTCTGAACTGCACAGGGGCGATCTGAGGAGATCGGGTATTTTTCTCAGCATGACTGGAGGCTGGCGTTTCGGACGGTTAGAGAGTTTGGGGTATAGAATCTTACACTATCATTACGTCCCGAAACCACTCAGAATAACTGTGTGACCTGCGGAGGGGCCATCGAGGAGACGGTGAGGGGGCACAGATCGGGGACGACTGCCGTTATTTGTACAATAACCGTATTATCACATGTATCTCCCGTCCTGTTAGAGAACGGGCGCTGTGTTGGGTAGTTTTCTCAACGTAACCACGGAAAGGCTACGACATATAATCTAGGTCATTCGGGAATTGTTGAACAAGCTCCCGGCTGCACGTGCCCTACAAGCCTGCTACAAGTCTGTATTGCAGGCTTCACCAGAGCGCGCTTCAGGTGTCCTTTAAAAAGTACAAGACAACTCGCCGCCGGGAGACTTGGGTGCAGGATACAGCCGATATATGGCTTATCCTGCTGCTGCACAAGCCCCGGCGGTGTTAATTACTATTCCCCCTCCAGGTCCACATGGATGGTGGGTAATGATGTAATTCAGCTTCTAGCTATTGCTGGCAGCCGAATTATAATGTTTTAAAAGTAACTTACTGTGCGCCCCTATAGCAGTAATTCCTATTACGGTCTATGGTGGCGCCGGCTGCGCCCAAGTCTCCAGCGCTGGATTGCGAGTGTTCGTCCTTTAACCCCCTTACCGGTCAAATTCCCGCGGCAAGGGGGCAGCGCAGCACTTTTAAAAAAAATGTTTTTTAAATCCTGTAGCGAGCCCAGGGCTCGCTACATGATAGCCGCTAAGCAGCGGCATCCCCCCGCCCACTCCGATCGCCTCCGGCGATCAGAGTAAGCAGGAAATCACGTTCAGAACGGGATTTCCTGCTGGGCTTCCCCGGTCGCCATGGTCGCCGACGTCATCCCGCCCCGTTGGGACGTCATAGGGAATCCCGATCCCCCCTCAGCGCTGCCTGGCACTGATTGGCCAGGCTGCGCAGGGGTCTGGGGGGGAGGGGCGGCTCGGCGGGTAGCGGCGAATCGGCGGGTAGCGGCGGCGATCGCATACCACACGCAGCTAGCAAAGTGCTAGCTGCGTGTAGGAGAAAAAAATTGGGAAAATCGGCCCAGCGGCGCCTGAGAAATCCTCCTACGCAGGTTACCCCGAGCTGAGCTCGGGATAACCGGCAAGGAGGTTAAAGATGTTATTGAAATTTCATATGACTCAAGCTGGATTCACACTGGCACTATAAATGTTCCATTTAGCAGAACTGAATGGAATGGATCTGAAGTTCTGAACAGATCCTATGCAGAGCAATAGGATTCGCTCACATCAATCTATCAGATCAGTTTGAGCGGAATAGGCAGTACGCAATTTCTGCGGATCGCCCGGGCGCAGCGGGCGGCGATGGAGGCTGAGGGAATCGGTGCTAGCCAATGAGAATGGACGGTGTCTGTTCTCATTAGGCTGGTCACCAGGGCTGTGGATTCAGAGTTGTGGTTTCATAAACTGAGGAGTCAGAGATTATTGTACCAACTCCACAGCCCTGCTGGTCACCGCGTACATTTAGCGTATTTTACCACCCAATCTGGACCTCCGCTGCACGCAAGAGACACCCCTATACAGATCCCAGAGTCCCAGCAGAAGCATCAGGCAACAATTGGTATGCAAAAGACTAATGAGAATCTTCTCTCCCCAGGGAGTATTCTCATTGGTTCACTGAGTAGTGGACCAATGAAAAACCTCCTTGGTGCTCAGGGAGGATTCCCATTGGTCTTTTGCAAACCAATGGGAGCCTGATGCTTGTGATGGGGCTTTGGGATTGGTATACAGATGTTTGTTTTGTGCATGGGACCCAAACCAGGCCCGGCCCACCCATGGTGCCAAGTGAGGTGTCTTCCTCAGGTGGAGGAAGTCTGGGGGCGGCTTCAGGGTCACCGTGAGCAGGAGGGAGCAGCAGCGCAGGAAGAATGAGCAGCGGGCACACAGCACTGGGCACTCCTTCTGCGCGCCCCCTCCAGATATTAGCGCAGTGTGTCAGTATCGGCGGCTACAGGGAATGAATGACTCCCTTTTTCCTTGCGCGTTCCAGGCGTCGGAGCGTTCCACTTGTCTTCTCCTTCTTCAATGCTGCTCACTGCACTTCCACAGTACAATGGGTGGTATTGAAGAAGCAAAAAACCTGTGGAACGCACGCTCCGACGCCTGGAACGTGGAAGGACGAAGGGAGTCCTACATTCTAGCCTCCCTCCCCACCACTGTGTGCCCGCTGCTCCACCTTCCTGGCTAACCAATACTGGGGCAACTATACTAGCTACCTATACTGGGGCAACTATACTACCTGTACAGGGGGCATCTATGCTACCTACTGTATACTGGGGCAACTATACTAGCTACCTATACCGGGGGGCAACTATACTAGCTAACTATACCAGGGCAACTATACTACCTGTACTGAGGGCATCTATACTAGCTACCCATACTGGGGCAACTATACTAGCTACCTATACTAGGGCAACTATACTAGCTACCTATACTAGGGACAACTATACTAGCTACCTATACTGGGGACAACTATACTAGCTATCTATACTGGGGAAACTATACTACCTATACTGGGGACAACTATACGAGCTACTGATACTAGGTCAACTATACTAGCTACCTATACTGGGGACAACTATACTAGCTACCTATACTAGGGCAACTATACTAGCTGCCTATACTGGGGACAACTATACTAGCTACCTATACTGGGGACAACTATACTACCTATACTGGGAACAACTATACTACCTATACTGGGGACAACTATACTAGCTACCTATACTAAGGCAACTATATTAGCTACCTATACTGGGCACAACTATACTAGCTACATTTACTGGGGCAACTATACTAGCTACCTGTACTGGGGACAAGTATTCTAGCTAACTATACTCGGGCACCTATACTACCTGTACTGGAGGCACCTATACTACCTATACTGGTGGCATCTATACTAGCTAACTATACTGGGGCCAACTATACTAGCTACCTATACTGGGGCCAACTATACTAGCTACCTATACTGGGGAAACTATACTACCTATACTGGGGAAACTATACTACCTGTACTGGGGGCACCTATACTACCTATACTGGTGGCATCTATACTAGCTACCTATACTGGGGCCAACTACACTAGCTTCCTATACTGGGGCCAACTATACTAGCTACCTATACTGGGGAAACTATACTACCTATACTGGGGGAAACTATACTACCTATACTGGGTGCATCTATACTAGCTACCTATACTGGGGCAACTATAGCACTTGTACTGGGGGCACCTATACTATCTATACTGGGGGCATCTATACTACCTACACTGGGGGCAACTTTACTAGCTACCTATACTGGGGCAACTATACTACATGCCTAAACTTCGGGCAACTATGCTAGCTACCTATACTGGGGCAACTATACTGGCTACCTACACAGGGGGCAACAATATTGGTTACCTATACTGGGGCAACTATACTAGCTACCTATACTGGGGGCAACTATACTAGCTACCTATACTGGGGGGCAACTATACTAGCTACCTATACTAGGGACAACTATACTAGCTACCTATACTGGGGGCAATTATAACCAACGAAAAACTCCAAGTCTTGGGAAAACCGGCACTAAAACCGGCTAGCCGGTGCCAGTAACCTGCAGACACGCCACCTCTGCACGTACAGGACCACAATAGCAAAGAAGGACACGGCACTCAGCTGTGCTACAACAAGCTGTATTGGAGTCACAGGATACACAACATGTTTCGGGCGGAGCCCTTCCTCAACATGTTGTGTATCCTGTGACTCCAATACAGCTGGTTGCTGCACAGCTCCTGAGTGCCGTGTCCTTCTTTGCTATTGTGGGGGCAACTATACCTGGCTACCTACCTACCTACCAATACTGAGGGTTTACATTGTCAGGTACTGTGCGATCATTGGGATCAGGAAGGGGGGGAGGGGGGGAAACGCATCATCACAAGTTTGCCTCAGGCAGCAAAAAATCTAGAACCAGCCCTGACCAAAACGGGCCAATGGGGGAGTCAGAATGCGACGGTGACAGGTTCTGAGAGAGTGGCGAGAAAAAGTCATGGAAAAACTGCTGCCACTGCAACAAGCTGATCCATTTATGGTCAATTCACACTTGAGTGGATGGAAAAAAACAACAGCGGCAGGGCGTGAGTATTACGTCACGGAGGCGATCCAAGCGGACGCGGCGACTAGCCTACTGAGAATGGACACTGTCAGCCGGTCCGGTAAAATGTGCAAAGTTCGAACTCTGCGCTCCACTTACCGTAACGCAGCAAACGGATCCCAACGGGTACGTGTAAACCGGCCCTTAAACAGAAAACGGATACATTTTTACAGAATCAGTCTTTCATCTGGCGCAGTGTGAACCCGGCCTGTGCTTTTAAAGAGAAAACTGCGGAAAACACAGCTGCAGTTCTAGTGGAAGGGGTGAGGATAAGACCTCCGTCACGGCTGTATCGCTGTCTGGGTCCCGCGTCTCGCTTCCTATGAAGCTGACCTCAGAAGGCAGCAGGCAAGCAGGACTCTTTCCAAAAGACACAAACGGCAAATTAAAATAAAACATTTTAGTAGCAAAAGAAACTTTACAGCACTGGTAATATCAATTATAATTTTTACAAAGGTCTGTGTCCCTGCTGGGGGACTTCCTTTTCCTCCTTCTCTTGGGGGTGGGGGGGGTAACAGGAAGGGACAAATGCTGCCTATCTAGAGGCAGAGGCCTGTAGGGTCTCCATTGGATAACATCAGTAGTCCAGTCAAGGCATCAAGTTCTGATGTAGTCAGTATGTGAATTTTGTTGTACTTCAAGTCTGAAGCAAATGTTTTCTGTGGTGAATTTCTCTTGCTCACTGCAGCGCCTGACAAGTGAGAATGGCTCCTCCCACTGGCTGCAGCGCCTGACAAGTGAGAATGGCTCCTCCCACTGGCTGCAGTGCCTGACAAATGATGGCTCCTCCCACTGGGTGCAGCACCTGACAAGTGAGAATGGCTCCTTGCTGCAACGTCTGACAACAGGTGAGTAGTGGAGTTGGCATGCTTGGCAGGGATGGCGGGCAGGTGAGTAGTGGTGTTGCCATGCTTGGCAGGGATGGCGGGCAGGTGAGTAGTGGTGTTGGCATGCTTGGCAGGGATGGCGGGCAGGTGAATAGTGGTGTTGGCATGCTTGGCAGGGATGGCGGGCAGGTGAGTAGTGGTGTTGGCATGCTTGACAGGGATGGCGGGCAGGTGAGTAGTGGTGTTGGCATGGTTGACAGGGATGGCGGGCAGGTGAGTAGTGGTGTTGGCATGCTTGGCAGGGATGGCAAGCAGGTGAGTAGTGGTGTTGGTATGCTTGGCAGGGATGGCGAGCAGGTGAGTAGTGGTGTTGGTATGCTTGGCAGGGATGACGGGCAGGTGAGTAGTGGTGTTGGCATGCTTGGCAGGGATGGCGGGCAGGTGAGTAATGGTGTTGGCATGCTTGGCAGGGATGGCGGACAGGTGAGTAGTGGTGTTGGCAGGCTTGGCAGGGGTGAGCTGTCCCAATTTGACCTTTACATCTGGGGTGTGAGTTGTCCATTCCTGGATGAATGTCCGATCTGCCGTTATGACACCTTGCTGTGGTGAGTACTCAGATGTTCCAGTGTCGGGTATAAAGGTGCCAGCGGACATAATGGGAGGAGGAGTGACCAATCTGAATGCCCCGAACACCTAAAACACACAAAATTACCACATATTAAAATATGTAAAAACGAGAGCAAAATACAGAACACAACAGTGGGCCAGATTTATCAAGAGTGTCTGAAACAAAATATTAGTAGGTTTTTAGAAATCCATGTAGAACTGTCTTAGACATCCTAAGAAATCATTAGATAGTGCAGATTCCTTCTAAAACTGTTGTATAATAGGAGGAGCTAGGAAGGTCTCTCAGACAGTGCAGTGTGTGAGGGGAATTGCTGTTGCTGAGGTAACCAATACACCTGCTGTATTGATAGCAGCGGGCTCTGAGGAGGAATTCAGCAGGGGGGAGGAGCACATCATAAATCATGTCTAGCCTGCACTCTGCTATCATGTCTAGCCTGCAGTTCTACATCTGTAGAACTGCTATCAAGCACTTCTTAATCTGCGGCAGTTTAGGGATGGATTTGCACTTCTCTTAACTGTAGTGCAGCTCTAGAAATTCATGCTAAATTGCCACTATTACCTAGGATTTAAGAAGATTCTTATTATCATGCAGAACTGTTCTCCCTGCTGGTTAGAACAGATTATGAAGAAAAAACTGTTGGAAATGCGTTGATAAATCTCCCCCATTGAGTCTGCCCCTCCTCCTGCAGGGTGACAGACAGAAGGGAGCCGCCAGTCTGCCCCTCCCCCTGCATGGTGACACAGATAGATGGGAGCTACCAGTCTGCCTCTCCTCCTGCAGGGTGACACAGAAGGGAGCTGCCAGTCTGCCACTCCTCCTGCAGGGTGACACAGACAGAAGGGAGCTGCTAGTCTGCCCCTCCTCCTGCAGGGTGACACAGAAGGGAGCTGCCAGTCTGCCACTCCTCCTGCAGGGTGACACAGACAGAAGGGAGCTGCCAGCCTGCCCCTCCCCCTGCAGGGCGACACAGACAGAAGGGAGCTGCCAGTCTGCCCCTCCTCCTGCAGGGTGACACAAACAGAAGGGAGCTGCCAGTCTGCCCCTCCCCCTGCATGGTAACAGACAGAAGAGAGCTGCCAGCCTGCCACTCCTCCTGTAGGGTGACACAGACAGAAGGGAGCTGCCAGTCTGCCCCTCCTCCTGCAGGGTGACACAGAAGGGAGCTGCCAGTCTGCCACTCCTCCTGCAGGGTGACAGACAGAAGGGAGTTACCGGTCTGCTCCTCCTCCTGCAGGGTGACACAGACAGAAGGGAGCTACCAGTCTGCTCCTCCTCCTGCAGGGTGACACAGACAGAAGGGTGCTGCTAGTCTGCCCTTCCTCCTGCAGAGTAACAGACTGAAGAGAGCTGCCAGTCTGCCCCTCCCCCTGCAGGGTGACACAGACAGAAGGGAGCTACCAGTCTGCCCCTCCCCCTGCAGGGTGACACAGACAGAAGGGAGCTGCCAGTCTGCCCCTCCTCCTGCAGGGTGATACAGACAGAAGGGAGCTGCCAGTCTGCCCCTCCCCCTGCAGGGTGACACAGACAGAAGGGAGCTGCCAGTCTGCCCCTCCTCCTGCAGGGTGACACAGAAGGGAGCTGCCAGTCTGCCCCTCCTCCTGCAGGGTGACACAGACAGAAGGGAGCTGCCAGTCTGTCCCTCCTCCTGCAGGGTAACAGACAGAAGAGAGCTGCCAGCCTGCCCCTCCTCCTGCAGGGTGACAGAGACAGAAGGGAGCTACCAGTCTGCCCCTCCTCCTGCAGGGTGACACAGACAGAAGGGAGCTGCCAGTCCGCCCCTCCTCCTGCAGGGTGCCACAGACAAAAGGGAGCTACCAGTCTGCCCCTCCTCCTGCAGGGTGACACAGACAGAAGGGAGCTACCAGTCTGCCCCTCCTCAGGCAGGGTGACACAGACAGAGCTACCAGCGTGCTCCTCCTCCTGCAGGGTGACACAGACAGAAGGGAGCTGCCAGTCCGCCCCTCCTCCTGCAGGGTGACACAGACAGAAGGGAGCTACCAGTCTGCCCCTCCTCCTGCAGGGTGACACAGACAGAAGGGAGCTGCCAGTCCGCCCCTCCTCCTGCAGGGTGCCACAGACAAAAGGGAGCTACCAGTCTGCCCCTCCTCAGGCAGGGTGACACAGACAGAGCTACCAGCGTGCTCCTCCTCCTGCAGGGTGACACAGACAGAAGGGAGCTGCAAGTCTGGCTTCCCCCCCCCCCCCCCGTATGATGACACAGACAGAAGAGAGATGCCAGTCTGCCCCTCCCCCCGTAGGGTGACAGACAGAAGGGAGCTACCAGTCTGCCCCTCCTCAGGCAGGGTGACACAGACAGCGCTATCAGTCTGCCCCTCCGCCCGTAGGGTGACACTTACACTGTGGTATGCGGCGGGTGACAGGCAGTTGTAGACACGGAGTCCAGGTGGTAGCAGGGGGTCAGTGTAGAAAAATCCTGCATTGTTTACAGAGTAACCTGGAAAAAATACAGAAACGGTGGTGATTAGTGCTCACTATAGACATAACGCCGGAATAGAGGATTATGGGTAGGTATGGCACTAATTCAGAATTTTATGGATTCTGAGGTTGCATCGGAAAATCACCAAATTGTAGCATATTGCGAATAATTAGCGAAAATATGTTCTCAATTAGTTATATTATTGCATTGAATTCAGGCACAGGATTCTCACTGTCATGTCCTGGGAATGTGCCTGGGAGACAACTGTCACTATCTGAAGAAAAATAAATATTACTGCATTCCGAGTTTCAACTCAAAAATGGCAAAATTCTGATGTGAAATCTCACCATTGAGGGAAGGACTAAAGATGCATACACACATCAGACTATGGTCTTTGGAAACTGAAAGATCACAGACCAATCTTACCACCCTTCATGTAGTATGAGAGCCATACTCTACACAGTCTTTTCTATGGAGCTGAACTCCACATCAGAAAAAAATCTTTGCAAGATGCTGCACACACAGATGCTGTACAGACACAAAAGATCTTAAAGCGGAATATAACCCTGCATTTCAACTTTGCTCTAAAACATTATTTACAGTATATTATATGCAACCAGCATTTTTTTTTACTAGACCAGCATTGGAAGGGTTACACAGGGCTTTAAAGTTCCTTTAGAGTTCTGCAGACGCATCCGAAGCTGAAATAGATACATTTTGTTTACATAATGTATCTAGGGCCTCGATTCATAAACAGCAGTGCGATAACAAAAATCTTGTCGGGAAAATACCGCACTCGGTATTTTCCCGGTCTGTGTGCTAATTCATAAAGATTTCCCCAGCTGCCCTTGGAGGTCGGTAAATTACCGCAGCCCATTGAGCGGTAGAGTAGAGCAGTGTCCCGATTCCCTCTTTGCTCTGCAGAAATGAATCACAGAGACGGCTCTCTCTGGCTCTCCCACTGATGACTCAGACAGATGAGTCACACAGTCTTTCCCTGCCTGCAGAAATTACTCACACAGCCGGCTCTTACCACTGATGACTCAGACAGATGAGTCACACAGTCTTTCCCTGCCTGCTGAAATGATTCACACAGAGGGCTTTCTGGCTCTCTCCACAGATGAATCAAACAGACTTTCGGATCTCTGCACTTTGCATTAATCAGAGCTGTCAGAGCTGTCGGTAACTTGTTAAGACCTCACCAGAGGTGTCGGTAACTACCGCCAGGCTTACCGCATGTTGAAGGCTTTATGAATTGACATTTGCTGACAATTTACTGACATGTGTTGTCGGTAACTGCAGCCAAGTCGGTAATTTAGCTCCCTGGTCGGTAATGTCAGCTTTTCATGCGGTAACAGCCTTTATGAATTGACATTTTGCTAAGTGGTCGGTAAAGTCTGCTGTTTTCAGCATTACCGCATGAGGTAATGCTTTATGAATCGAGGCCTAAGTGTTGAATGTGACTCATCTCTCTCACTGAGAAGGAGCTTGGAGGACTGCCAAAGAGTGTGTAACTGTTTATCAATAGATACATGTAACTAAATAAAATGTATCTATCTGAACTTCTGCATATCTCTCCAGGAACTTTAAACCTCTGTGTAACCCTTCCAATGCTGGTCTAGTAAAAAAAAAAAAAATGCTTTTTGCATATAATATGCTGTAAATAATATTTTAGAGCAAAGTTGAAATGCAGGGTTATATTCCGCTAAGTTAATACAGATTAAAAGCACCTCTATGTGAGGGGCGGAGACACAAACTACTATGTGAGGGGAGGAGACACAAACTACTATGTGAGGGGCGAAGACACAAACTAGTATGTGAGGGGAGGAGACACAAACTACTATGTGAGGGGCGGAGACACAAACTACTATGTGAGGGGAGGAGACACAAACTACTATGTGAGGGGCGGAGACACAAACTAGTATGTGAGGGGAGGAGACACAAACTACTATGTGAGGGGCGGAGACACAAACTACTATGTGAGGGGAGGAGACACAAACTACTATGTGAGGGGCGGTGACACAAACTAGTATGTGAGGGGAGGAGACACAAACTACTATGTGAGGGGAGGAGACACAAACTACTATGTGAGGGGCGGAGACACAAACTACTATGTGAGGGGCGGAGACACAAACTACTATGTGAGGGGCGGAGACACAAACTACTATGTGAGGGGAGGAGACACAAACTACTATGTGAGGGGAGGAGACACAAACTACTATGTGAGGGGCGGAGACACAAACTACTATGTGAGGGGCGGAGACACAAACTACTATGTGAGGGGCGGAGACACAAACTACTATGTGAGGGGCGGAGACACAAACTATTATGTGAGGGGAGGAGACACAAACTACAATGTGAGGGGCGGAGACACAAACTACTATGTGAGGGGCGGAGACAAACTACTATGTGAGGGGCGGAGACACAAACTACAATGTGAGGGGAGGAGACACAAACTACTATGTGAGGGGAGGAGACACAAACTACTATGTGAGGGGCGGAGACACAAACTAGTATGTGAGGGGCGGAGACACAAACTACTATGTGAGGGGGGAGACACAAACTACTATGTGAGGGGGGAGACACAAACTACTATGTGAGGGGAGGAGACACAAACTACTATGTGAGGGGGGAGACACAAACTACTATGTGAGGGGAGGAGACACAAACTACTATGTGAGGGGAGGAGACACAAACTACTATGTGAGGGGAGGAGACACAAACTACTATGTGAGGGGCGGAGACACAAACTACTATGTGAGGGGCGGAGACACAAACTACTATGTGAGGGGCGGAGACACAAACTACTATGTGAGGGGCGGAGACACAAACTACAATGTGAGGGGAGGAGACACAAACTACAATGTGAGGGGCGGAGACACAAACTACTATGTGAGGGGCGGAGACAAACTACTATGTGAGGGGCGGAGACACAAACTACAATGTGAGGGGAGGAGACACAAACTACTATGTGAGGGGAGGAGACACAAACTACTATGTGAGGGGCGGAGACACAAACTAGTATGTGAGGGGAGGAGACACAAACTACTATGTGAGGGGAGGAGACACAAACTACTATGTGAGGGGCGGAGACACAAACTACTATGTGAGGGGCGGAGACACAAACTACTATGTGAGGGGCGGAGACACAAACTACTATGTGAGGGGAGGAGACACAAACTACTATGTGAGGGGAGGAGACACAAACTACTATGTGAGGGGCGGAGACACAAACTACTATGTGAGGGGCGGAGACACAAACTACTATGTGAGGGGCGGAGACACAAACTACTATGTGAGGGGCGGAGACACAAACTACAATGTGAGGGGAGGAGACACAAACTACAATGTGAGGGGCGGAGACACAAACTACTATGTGAGGGGCGGAGACACAAACTAGTATGTGAGGGGAGGAGACACAAACTACTATGTGAGGGGAGGAGACACAAACTACTATGTGAGGGGCGGAGACACAAACTACTATGTGAGGGGCGGAGACACAAACTACTATGTGAGGGGCGGAGACACAAACTACTATGTGAGGGGAGGAGACACAAACTACTATGTGAGGGGAGGAGACACAAACTACTATGTGAGGGGCGGAGACACAAACTACTATGTGAGGGGCGGAGACACAAACTACTATGTGAGGGGCGGAGACACAAACTACTATGTGAGGGGCGGAGACACAAACTACAATGTGAGGGGAGGAGACACAAACTACAATGTGAGGGGCGGAGACACAAACTACTATGTGAGGGGCGGAGACAAACTACTATGTGAGGGGCGGAGACACAAACTACAATGTGAGGGGAGGAGACACAAACTACTATGTGAGGGGAGGAGACACAAACTACTATGTGAGGGGCGGAGACACAAACTAGTATGTGAGGGGCGGAGACACAAACTACTATGTGAGGGGGGAGACACAAACTACTATGTGAGGGGGGAGACACAAACTACTATGTGAGGGGAGGAGACACAAACTACTATGTGAGGGGGGAGACACAAACTACTATGTGAGGGGAGGAGACACAAACTACTATGTGAGGGGGGAGACACAAACTACTATGTGAGGGGAGGAGACACAAACTACTATGTGAGGGGGGAGACACAAACTACTATGTGAGGGGAGGAGACACAAACTACAATGTGAGGGGCGGAGACACAAACTACTATGTGAGGGTCGGAGAAATAAACTACTATGTGAGGGGCGGAGACACAAACTACTATGTGAGGGGCGGAGACATAAACTACTATGTGAGGGGCGGAGACACAAACTACAATGTGAGGGGAGGAGACACAAACTACTATGTGAGGGGCGGAGATACAAACTACTATGTGAGGGGCGGAGACACAAACTATGTGAGTGGAGGAGACACAAACTATTATGTGAGGGGCGGAGACACAAACTACTATGTGAGGGGAGGAGACACAAACTACAATGTGAGGGTCGGAGACATAAACTACTATGTGAGGGTCGGAGACACAAACTACTATGTGAGGGGCGGAGACACAAACTACTATGTGAGGGGCGGAGACACAAACTACTATGTGAGGGGCGGAGACACAAACTACTATGTGAGGGGCGGAGACACAAACTACAATGTGAAGGGAGGAGACACAAACTACTATGTGAGGGGAGGAGACACAAACTACAATGTGAGGGGAGGAGACACAAACTACAATGTGAGGGGAGGAGACACAAACTACTATGTGAGGGGAGGAGACACAAACTACTATGTGAGGGGAGGAGACACAAACTATGTGAGGGGAGGAGACACAAACTACTATGTGAGGGGAGGAGACACAAACTACTATGTGAGGGGAGGAGACATAAACTACTATGTGAGGGGCGGAGACACAAACTACTATGTGAGGGGCGGAGACACAAACTACTATGTGAGGGGCGGAGACACAAACTACTATGTGAGGGGCGGAGACAAACTACTATGTGAGGGGCGGAGACACAAACTACAATGTGAGGGGAGGAGACACAAACTACTATGTGAGGGGAGGAGACACAAACTACTATGTGAGGGGTGGAGACACAAACTACAATGTGAAGGGAGGAGACACAAACTACTATGTGAGGGGAGGAGACACAAACTATTATGTGCGGGGAGGAGACACAAACTACTATGTGAGGGGAGGAGACACAAACTATGTGAGGGGAGGAGACACAAACTACTATGTGAGGGGAGGAGACACAAACTACAATGTGAGGGGAGGAGACACAAACTACAATGTGAGGGTCGAAGACACAAACTACTATGTGAGGGTCGGAGACACAAACTACTATGTGAGGGGCGGAGACACAAACTACTATGTGAGGGGCGGAGACACAAACTACTATGTGAGGGGCGAGACACAAACTACTATGTGAGGGTCGGAGACACAAACTACTATGTGAGGGGCGGAGACACAAACTACTATGTGAGGGCCGGAGACACAAACTACTATGTGAGGGGCGGAGACACAAACTACTATGTGAGGGGCGGAGACACAAACTACTATGTGAGGGTCGGAGACACAAACTACTATGTGAGGGGCGAGACACAAACTACTATGTGAGGGGCGGAGACACAAACTACTATGTGAGGGGCGTAGACACAAACTACTATGTGAGGGGCGGAGACACAAACTACTATGTGAGGGCCGGAGACACAAACTACTATGTGAGGGGCGGAGACACAAACTACAATGTGAGGGGAGGAGACACAAACTACTATGTGAGGGGAGGAGACACAAACTACAATGTGAGGGGAGGAGACACAAACTACAATGTGAAGGGAGGAGACACAAACTACTATGTGAGGGGAGGAGACACAAACTACTATGTGCGGGGAGGAGACACAAACTACTATGTGAGGGGAGGAGACACAAACTATGTGAGGGGAGGAGACACAAACTACTATGTGAGGGGAGGAGACACAAACTACTATGTGAGGGGAGGAGACACAAACTACAATGTGAGGGGAGGAGACACAAACTACAATGTGAGGGGAGGAGACACAAACTACTATGTGAGGGGAGGAGACACAAACTACTATGTGAGGGGAGGAGACACAAACTACAATGTGAGGGCAGGAGACACAAACTACAATGTGAAGGGAGGAGACACAAACTACTATGTGAGGGGAGGAGACACAAACTACTATGTGAGGGGAGGAGACACAAACTAGTATGTGAGGGGAGGAGACACAAACTATGTGAGGGGAGGAGACACAAACTACTATGTGAGGGGAGGAGACACAAACTATGTGAGGGGAGGAGACAAAAACTACAATGTGAGGGGAGGAGACACAAACTACAATGTGAGGGGCGGAGACACAAACTAGTATGTGAGGGGAGGAGACACAAACTACTATGTGAGGGGCGGAGACACAAACTACTATGTGAGGGGAGGAGACACAAACTACTATGTGAGGGGCGGAGACACAAACTAGTATGTGAGGGGAGGAGACACAAACTACTATGTGAGGGGAGGAGACACAAACTACTATGTGAGGGGCGGAGACACAAACTACTATGTGAGGGGCGGAGACACAAACTACTATGTGAGGGGCGGAGACACAAACTACTATGTGAGGGGAGGAGACACAAACTACTATGTGAGGGGCGGAGACACAAACTACTATGTGAGGGGCGGAGACACAAACTACTATGTGAGGGGCGGAGACACAAACTACTATGTGAGGGGCGGAGACACAAACTACAATGTGAGGGGAGGAGACACAAACTACAATGTGAGGGGCGGAGACACAAACTACTATGTGAGGGGCGGAGACAAACTACTATGTGAGGGGCGGAGACACAAACTACAATGTGAGGGGAGGAGACACAAACTACTATGTGAGGGGAGGAGACACAAACTACTATGTGAGGGGCGGAGACACAAACTAGTATGTGAGGGGCGGAGACACAAACTACTATGTGAGGGGGGAGACACAAACTACTATGTGAGGGGGGAGACACAAACTACTATGTGAGGGGAGGAGACACAAACTACTATGTGAGGGGGGAGACACAAACTACTATGTGAGGGGAGGAGACACAAACTACTATGTGAGGGGGGAGACACAAACTACTATGTGAGGGGAGGAGACACAAACTACTATGTGAGGGGGGAGACACAAACTACTATGTGAGGGGAGGAGACACAAACTACAATGTGAGGGGCGGAGACACAAACTACTATGTGAGGGGGGAGACACAAACTACTATGTGAGGGGAGGAGACACAAACTACTATGTGAGGGGCGGAGACACAAACTACTATGTGAGGGGAGGAGACACAAACTACTATGTGAGGGGCGGAGACACAAACTACTATGTGAGGGGAGGAGACACAAACTACTATGTGAGGGGAGGAGACACAAACTACTATGTGAGGGGAGGAGACACAAACTACTATGTGAGGGAAGGAGACACAAACTACTATGTGAGGGGAGGAGACACAAACTACTATGTGAGGGGCGGAGACACAAACTACTATGTGAGGGGCGGAGACACAAACTACTATGTGAGGGGCGGAGACACAAACTACTATGTGAGGGGCGGAGACACAAACTACAATGTGAGGGGAGGAGACACAAACTACAATGTGAGGGGCGGAGACACAAACTACTATGTGAGGGGCGGAGACAAACTACTATGTGAGGGGAGGAGACACAAACTACTATGTGAGGGGAGGAGACACAAACTACTATGTGAGGGGCGGAGACACAAACTAGTATGTGAGGGGAGGAGACACAAACTACTATGTGAGGGGAGGAGACACAAACTACTATGTGAGGGGCGGAGACACAAACTACTATGTGAGGGGCGGAGACACAAACTACTATGTGAGGGGCGGAGACACAAACTACTATGTGAGGGGAGGAGACACAAACTACTATGTGAGGGGAGGAGACACAAACTACTATGTGAGGGGCGGAGACACAAACTACTATGTGAGGGGCGGAGACACAAACTACTATGTGAGGGGCGGAGACACAAACTACTATGTGAGGGGCGGAGACACAAACTACAATGTGAGGGGAGGAGACACAAACTACAATGTGAGGGGCGGAGACACAAACTACTATGTGAGGGGCGGAGACAAACTACTATGTGAGGGGCGGAGACACAAACTACAATGTGAGGGGAGGAGACACAAACTACTATGTGAGGGGAGGAGACACAAACTACTATGTGAGGGGCGGAGACACAAACTAGTATGTGAGGGGCGGAGACACAAACTACTATGTGAGGGGGGAGACACAAACTACTATGTGAGGGGGGAGACACAAACTACTATGTGAGGGGAGGAGACACAAACTACTATGTGAGGGGAGGAGACACAAACTACTATGTGAGGGGAGGAGACACAAACTACTATGTGAGGGGCGGAGACACAAACTACTATGTGAGGGCGGAGACACAAACTACTATGTGAGGGGGGAGACACAAACTACTATGTGAGGGGAGGAGACACAAACTACTATGTGAGGGGAGGAGACACAAACTACTATGTGAGGGTCGGAGACATAAACTACTATGTGAGGGGCGGAGACACAAACTACTATGTGAGGGGCGGAGACATAAACTACTATGTGAGGGGCGGAGACACAAACTACAATGTGAGGGGAGGAGACACAAACTACTATGTGAGGGGCGGAGACACAAACTACTATGTGAGGGGCGGAGACACAAACTATGTGAGTGGAGGAGACACAAACTATTATGTGAGGGGCGGAGACACAAACTACTATGTGAGGGGAGGAGACACAAACTACAATGTGAGGGTCGGAGACATAAACTACTATGTGAGGGTCGGAGACACAAACTACTATGTGAGGGGCGGAGACACAAACTACTATGTGAGGGGCGGAGACACAAACTACTATGTGAGGGGCGGAGACACAAACTACTATGTGAGGGGCGGAGACACAAACTACAATGTGAAGGGAGGAGACACAAACTACTATGTGAGGGGAGGAGACACAAACTACTATGTGAGGGGAGGAGACACAAACTACTATGTGAGGGGAGGAGACACAAACTATGTGAGGGGAGGAGACACAAACTACTATGTGAGGGGAGGAGACACAAACTACTATGTGAGGGGAGGAGACATAAACTACTATGTGAGGGGCGGAGACACAAACTACTATGTGAGGGGCGGAGACACAAACTACTATGTGAGGGGCGGAGACACAAACTACTATGTGAGGGGCGGAGACAAACTACTATGTGAGGGGCGGAGACAAACTACTATGTGAGGGGCGGAGACACAAACTACAATGTGAGGGGAGGAGACACAAACTACTATGTGAGGGGAGGAGACACAAACTACTATGTGAGGGGTGGAGACACAAACTACAATGTGAAGGGAGGAGACACAAACTACTATGTGAGGGGAGGAGACACAAACTATTATGTGCGGGGAGGAGACACAAACTACTATGTGAGGGGAGGAGACACAAACTATGTGAGGGGAGGAGACACAAACTACTATGTGAGGGGAGGAGACACAAACTACAATGTGAGGGGAGGAGACACAAACTACAATGTGAGGGTCGGAGACATAAACTACTATGTGAGGGTCGGAGACACAAACTACTATGTGAGGGGCGGAGACACAAACTACTATGTGAGGGTCGGAGACACAAACTACTATGTGAGGGGCGAGACACAAACTACTATGTGAGGGTCGGAGACACAAACTACTATGTGAGGGGCGGAGACACAAACTACTATGTGAGGGGCGGAGACACAAACTACTATGTGAGGGGCGGAGACACAAACTACTATGTGAGGGGCGGAGACACAAACTACTATGTGAGGGTCGGAGACACAAACTACTATGTGAGGGGCGAGACACAAACTACTATGTGAGGGGCGGAGACACAAACTACTATGTGAGGGGCGGAGACACAAACTACTATGTGAGGGGCGGAGACACAAACTACTATGTGAGGGCCGGAGACACAAACTACTATGTGAGGGGCGGAGACACAAACTACAATGTGAGGGGAGGAGACACAAACTACTATGTGAGGGGAGGAGACACAAACTACAATGTGAGGGGAGGAGACACAAACTACAATGTGAAGGGAGGAGACACAAACTACTATGTGAGGGGAGGAGACACGAACTACTATGTGCGGGGAGGAGACACAAACTACTATGTGAGGGGAGGAGACACAAACTATGTGAGGGGAGGAGACACAAACTACTATGTGAGGGGAGGAGACACAAACTACTATGTGAGGGGAGGAGACACAAACTACAATGTGAGGGGAGGAGACACAAACTACAATGTGAGGGGAGGAGACACAAACTACTATGTGAGGGGAGGAGACACAAACTACTATGTGAGGGGAGGAGACACAAACTACAATGTGAGGGCAGGAGACACAAACTACAATGTGAAGGGAGGAGACACAAACTACTATGTGAGGGGAGGAGACACAAACTACTATGTGAGGGGAGGAGACACAAACTAGTATGTGAGGGGAGGAGACACAAACTATGTGAGGGGAGGAGACACAAACTACTATGTGAGGGGAGGAGACACAAACTATGTGAGGGGAGGAGACAAAAACTACAATGTGAGGGGAGGAGACACAAACTACAATGTGAAGGGAGGAGACACAAACTACTATGTGAGAGGAGGAGACACAAACTACTATGTGAGGGGAGGATACACAAACTACTATGTGAGGGGAGGAGACACAAACTAGTATGTGAGGGGCGGAGACACAAACTACTATGTGAGGGTCGGAGACACAAACTACTATGCGAGGGGAGGAGACACAAACTATTATGCGAGGGGAGGAGACACAAACTACAATGTGAGGGGAGGAGACACAAACTACAATATGAGGGGAGGAGACACAAACTACTATGTGAGGGGCGAGACACAAACTACTATGTGAGGGTCGGAGACACAAACTACTATGTGAGGGGCGGAGACACAAACTACTATGTGAGGGGCGGAGACACAAACTACTATGTGAGGGGCGGAGACACAAACTACTATGTGAGGGTCGGAGACACAAACTACTATGTGAGGGGCGAGACACAAACTACTATGTGAGGGGCGGAGACACAAACTACTATGTGAGGGGCGGAGACACAAACTACTATGTGAGGGGCGGAGACACAAACTACTATGTGAGGGCCGGAGACACAAACTACTATGTGAGGGGCGGAGACACAAACTACAATGTGAGGGGAGGAGACACAAACTACTATGTGAGGGGAGGAGACACAAACTACAATGTGAGGGGAGGAGACACAAACTACAATGTGAGGGGAGGAGACACAAACTACTATGTGAGGGGAGGAGACACAAACTACTATGTGCGGGGAGGAGACACAAACTACTATGTGAGGGGAGGAGACACAAACTATGTGAGGGGAGGAGACACAAACTACTATGTGAGGGGAGGAGACACAAACTACTATGTGAGGGGAGGAGACACAAACTACAATGTGAGGGGAGGAGACACAAACTACAATGTGAGGGGAGGAGACACAAACTACTATGTGAGGGGAGGAGACACAAACTACTATGTGAGGGGAGGAGACACAAACTACAATGTGAGGGCAGGAGACACAAACTACAATGTGAAGGGAGGAGACACAAACTACTATGTGAGGGGAGGAGACACAAACTACTATGTGAGGGGAGGAGACACAAACTAGTATGTGAGGGGAGGAGACACAAACTACAATGTGAGGGTCGGAGACATAAACTACTATGTGAGGGTCGGAGACACAAACTACTATGTGAGGGGCGGAGACACAAACTACTATGTGAGGGGCGGAGACACAAACTACTATGTGAGGGGCGGAGACACAAACTACTATGTGAGGGGCGGAGACACAAACTACTATGTGAGGGGCGGAGACACAAACTACAATGTGAGGGGAGGAGACACAAACTACTATGTGAGGGGAGGAGACACAAACTACAATGTGAGGGGAGGAGACACAAACTACAATGTGAGGGGAGGAGACACAAACTACTATGTGAGGGGAGGAGACACAAACTACTATGTGAGGGGAGGAGACACAAACTATGTGAGGGGAGGAGACACAAACTACTATGTGAGGGGAGGAGACACAAACTACTATGTGAGGGGAGGAGACACAAACTACAATGTGAGGGGAGGAGACATAAACTACTATGTGAGGGGCGGAGACACAAACTACTATGTGAGGGGCGGAGACACAAACTACTATGTGAGGGGCGGAGACACAAACTACTATGTGAGGGGCGGAGACAAACTACTATGTGAGGGGCGGAGACACAAACTACAATGTGAGGGGAGGAGACACAAACTACTATGTGAGGGGAGGAGACACAAACTACTATGTGAGGGGTGGAGACACAAACTACAATGTGAAGGGAGGAGACACAAACTACTATGTGAGGGGAGGAGACACAAACTATTATGTGCGGGGAGGAGACACAAACTACTATGTGAGGGGAGGAGACACAAACTATGTGAGGGGAGGAGACACAAACTACTATGTGAGGGGAGGAGACACAAACTACTATGTGAGGGGAGGAGACACAAACTACAATGTGAGGGTCGGAGACATAAACTACTATGTGAGGATCGGAGACACAAACTACTATGTGAGGGGCGGAGACACAAACTACTATGTGAGGGTCGGAGACACAAACTACTATGTGAGGGGCGAGACACAAACTACTATGTGAGGGTCGGAGACACAAACTACTATGTGAGGGGCGGAGACACAAACTACTATGTGAGGGCCGGAGACACAAACTACTATGTGAGGGGCGGAGACACAAACTACTATGTGAGGGGCGGAGACACAAACTACTATGTGAGGGTCGGAGACACAAACTACTATGTGAGGGGCGAGACACAAACTACTATGTGAGGGGCGGAGACACAAACTACTATGTGAGGGGCGGAGACACAAACTACTATGTGAGGGGCGGAGACACAAACTACTATGTGAGGGCCGGAGACACAAACTACTATGTGAGGGGCGGAGACACAAACTACAATGTGAGGGGAGGAGACACAAACTACTATGTGAGGGGAGGAGACACAAACTACAATGTGAGGGGAGGAGACACAAACTACAATGTGAAGGGAGGAGACACAAACTACTATGTGAGGGGAGGAGACACAAACTACTATGTGCGGGGAGGAGACACAAACTACTATGTGAGGGGAGGAGACACAAACTATGTGCGGGGAGGAGACACAAACTACTATGTGAGGGGAGGAGACACAAACTATGTGAGGGGAGGAGACACAAACTACTATGTGAGGGGAGGAGACACAAACTACTATGTGAGGGGAGGAGACACAAACTACAATGTGAGGGTCGGAGACATAAACTACTATGTGAGGGTCGGAGACACAAACTACTATGTGAGGGGCGGAGACACAAACTACTATGTGAGGGTCGGAGACACAAACTACTATGTGAGGGGCGAGACACAAACTACTATGTGAGGGTCGGAGACACAAACTACTATGTGAGGGGCGGAGACACAAACTACTATGTGAGGGCCGGAGACACAAACTACTATGTGAGGGGCGGAGACACAAACTACTATGTGAGGGGCGGAGACACAAACTACTATGTGAGGGTCGGAGACACAAACTACTATGTGAGGGGCGAGACACAAACTACTATGTGAGGGGCGGAGACACAAACTACTATGTGAGGGGCGGAGACACAAACTACTATGTGAGGGGCGGAGACACAAACTACTATGTGAGGGCCGGAGACACAAACTACTATGTGAGGGGCGGAGACACAAACTACAATGTGAGGGGAGGAGACACAAACTACTATGTGAGGGGAGGAGACACAAACTATGTGAGGGGAGGAGACACAAACTACTATGTGAGGGGAGGAGACACAAACTACTATGTGAGGGGAGGAGACACAAACTACAATGTGAGGGGAGGAGACACAAACTACTATGTGAGGGGAGGAGACACAAACTACAATGTGAGGGGAGGAGACACAAACTACTATGTGAGGGGAGGAGACACAAACTACAATGTGAGGGCAGGAGACACAAACTACAATGTGAAGGGAGGAGACACAAACTACTATGTGAGGGGAGGAGACACAAACTACTATGTGAGGGGAGGAGACACAAACTAGTATGTGAGGGGAGGAGACACAAACTATGTGAGGGGAGGAGACACAAACTATGTGAGGGGAGGAGACACAAACTACTATGTGAGGGGAGGAGACACAAACTATGTGAGGGGAGGAGACAAAAACTACAATGTGAGGGGAGGAGACACAAACTACAATGTGAAGGGAGGAGACACAAACTACTATGTGAGAGGAGGAGACACAAACTACTATGTGAGGGGAGGAGACACAAACTACTATGTGAGGGGAGGAGACACAAACTAGTATGTGAGGGGCGGAGACACAAACTACTATGTGAGGGTCGGAGACACAAACTACTATGCGAGGGGAGGAGACACAAACTATTATGCGAGGGGAGGAGACACAAACTACAATGTGAGGGGAGGAGACACAAACTACAATATGAGGGGAGGAGACACAAACTACTATGTGAGGGGCGAGACACAAACTACTATGTGAGGGTCGGAGACACAAACTACTATGTGAGGGGCGGAGACACAAACTAATATGTGAGGGCCGGAGACACAAACTACTATGTGAGGGGCGGAGACACAAACTACTATGTGAGGGGCGGAGACACAAACTACTATGTGAGGGTCGGAGACACAAACTACTATGTGAGGGGCGAGACACAAACTACTATGTGAGGGGCGGAGACACAAACTACTATGTGAGGGGCGGAGACACAAACTACTATGTGAGGGGCGGAGACACAAACTACTATGTGAGGGCCGGAGACACAAACTACTATGTGAGGGGCGGAGACACAAACTACAATGTGAGGGGAGGAGACACAAACTACTATGTGAGGGGAGGAGACACAAACTACAATGTGAGGGGAGGAGACACAAACTACAATGTGAAGGGAGGAGACACAAACTACTATGTGAGGGGAGGAGACACAAACTACTATGTGCGGGGAGGAGACACAAACTACTATGTGAGGGGAGGAGACACAAACTATGTGAGGGGAGGAGACACAAACTACTATGTGAGGGGAGGAGACACAAACTACTATGTGAGGGGAGGAGACACAAACTACAATGTGAGGGGAGGAGACACAAACTACAATGTGAGGGGAGGAGACACAAACTACTATGTGAGGGGAGGAGACACAAACTACTATGTGAGGGGAGGAGACACAAACTACAATGTGAGGGCAGGAGACACAAACTACAATGTGAAGGGAGGAGACACAAACTACTATGTGAGGGGAGGAGACACAAACTACTATGTGAGGGGAGAACACAAACTAGTATGTGAGGGGAGGAGACACAAACTATGTGAGGGGAGGAGACACAAACTACTATGTGAGGGGAGGAGACACAAACTATGTGAGGGGAGGAGACAAAAACTACAATGTGAGGGGAGGAGACACAAACTACAATGTGAAGGGAGGAGACACAAACTACTATGTGAGAGGAGGAGACACAAACTACTATGTGAGGGGAGGAGACACAAACTACTATGTGAGGGGAGGAGACACAAACTAGTATGTGAGGGGCGGAGACACAAACTACTATGTGAGGGTCGGAGACACAAACTACTATGCGAGGGGAGGAGACACAAACTATTATGCGAGGGGAGGAGACACAAACTACAATGTGAGGGGAGGAGACACAAACTACAATATGAGGGGAGGAGACACAAACTACTATGTGAGGGGAGGAGACACAAACTACTATGTGCGGGGAGGAGACACAAACTAGTATGTGAGGAGCGGAGACACAAACTAATATGTGAGGGGAGAAGACACAAACTAGTATGTGAGGGGCGGAGACACAAACTAATATGTGAGGGGAGGAGACACAAACTACTATGTGCGGGGAGAGACACAAACTAGTATGTGAGGGGCGGAGACACAAACTAATATGTGAGGGGAGGAGACACAAACTACTACAAGGAAATATTACCACTGAAATCAAAGTGGCATATAATAAGTGAATGATTTAACCAGTTAATGAAAATAGTACAGTATATCTACACCATCAGAGACGTCATCTTAGCTCCAGGGGCATAGATATACGTACCTCGCCGTCATTACCGCTTTGCTCGCTGCCGCGCGCGTTCATGTCGCCGCCCGTTAGTACACTGATTGGTGAATAGGAACTTGTTCCCATTCACTGATCAAAGTACCTTTAATTAAGGGCTTATTCACATGTACTAACGCTGCACTTTGGGGGAAAAAACTGCGCCATCAATTTTAAACAATAATCATTGAACTACATAACAGGACACCTCTGATCATCTGATTGGCTACTACTTCAAATGCTGTCATTTCAAATTTCTCAACGCAACGCATACAAAACATAAACTAACGCAAATAGCCTTAACGCAAGACTGTTCAAAAAACGCAGCGTGTATTATATACATTTTGTAGTGTCAATGAGCCCTAATGATCACCAGAATCAATGAGATGCCAGTGGCCATTGATAGTGAAAGTAAAAAGATACACCATTTCCTGTGTTCTGCTCACAGTACCAGGGATATAAAGTGGGGGGACATCTAGTGGCTAAATAGTAAAATTACACCTCACGCATAAAAATAAGTAAAATCTCACATTAATTAACCCTTTACCTCCCCCATCCCATAGTTAACAAAAAAACAAACAAAACACTTGTAATAAAAAAAGTGACATTTAATAGCTATGGTAGGAACTCAACCTTTTTTAATATTTATGTCATCAGGGTATATTGCTGTAATTGTTGCAAATAAGGGCTTGTAATTAGTGATATGATCTAAACAAATGCAAAGCTGAAAAAATACACCTTTATTTCCAAATGAAATATTGTCGCCATACATTGTACTAGGGACATAATTTAATCATTTTAATAACTGGGACAAATACAATTTGTGGATGTTATCCACAGTAGCACATTTTATTTTAAAATTTAATGGGAGAAAACTGAGACATAATGATTTTTTTGTTCCATTTTTCCTCTTATCATTCCCCTTAATATTGCATTTAGAATAAAATAATTCTTAGCAAAAAGTACCACCCAAAGAAAGCCTATTTGGTGGTGAAAAACACAAGATATAGATCATTTGGTTGTGATAAAGTTATTGGCAAATGAATGGGAGGAGCGCTGACATGTTAAAATTGCTCTGGTTCATAAGGGGAAAAAATAGTAATTGGTGAAGTGGTTAAAGGATTTGGCCTTAATTCACTAAGATCAGGCTGGAGATAATAAGGCAAGAGAAAACTTACCTCCACACAGTAAGAGAGTTATCTTATCTCTTCATTCCTTAAGTTACCTCTTCTGTAGTTAATTTACCTCCTCTGTAGTTAATTTACCTCCTCTGTAGCTATTTTCACACCCAGTTAATAAACAGCCTGTCTTTAACTCTGGAGTTATTTTAAGGATTTGTAAAGGATAGCGGAGATGCCGCCGCATGGGCAAGTGGCAGGGCGGCCATCTCCGCGTACCAGCCGGCGGCTTCTGCCGCGCAGCTACATGCTGCTGGTTCGCCTGGTCCTTCTAGTGCACGCGCGCCAGGCGACAGGACCTTTATGCAAGTAGAAGGGGAGTCAGCTGATCAGGCCAATCAGCTGACTCCAGCTATGCTCCGGATTGGCTGAGTGACTGGGGCGGCGCTGTGGAGCGCTCTGGGTATTTGTAGGGCTTGCCTGTCAGTTGCAAGTTGTCTGCTGTTGCGAATGCTAACGTGTGAGCGCTCAGACCCTAGTCAGATCTTACAGTGTGTTAGAACCAGCCGGAGCTGGGAATTCACACTTAGTCAGATTCTGTTGATATCTTTAAGTACTATTATATTGATAGACTTGTGTACCATTCTTTAGTCTAGTTCCCAGGTGTTGAAACCAAGGACTTCACACCTAGACTAGGTTATTGCTATATCGCTATTGTACATCTGTTAGTCTAGTTACCAGGTGTTGAAACCAAGGACTTCACACCTAGACTAGAATTGCTATATTACTACTGTATTATCTGTTATGATCTCTCGCTCTCCTGACTACTCTCTTGGTTGCTGATTCAGTACTTCTGCCTATCTGTCTACTGTTACCGAATCAGTCTTCCGCCTCTGTACTGTATCTGTCCGTTCGTTGCTGACCTTGCTTGTCTGACATTTCTATCCCCACTAGTGGGTCTACCACTAGTAAGGGAAATCTTAAAGAGACTCCGTAACAAAAATTGCATCCTGTTTTTTATCATCCTACAAGTTCCAAAAGCTATTCTAATGTGTTCTGGCTTACTGCAGCACTTTGTACTATCACAGTCTCTGTAATAAATCAACTTATCTCTCTCTTGTCAGACTTGTCAGGCCTGTGTCTGGAAGGCTGCCAAGTTCTTCAGTGTTGTGGTTCTGCTATGAACTCCCCCCTCAGGGGGGAAAGAAACACACAATGATCTCTTGAGATACAAAAGGAAGGGTGTATACAGCCTGCTTGTGTATGGATGTATTTTCTATGTGTGGACATACTGTACATCAACCTACTTCCTGTTTTGGTGGCCATTTTGTTTGTTTATAAACAAACTTTTTAAAACTGTTTTTAACCACTTTTAATGCGGCGGGGAGCGGCGAAATTGTGACAGAGGTTAATAGGAGATGTCCCCTAACGCATTGGTATGTTTACTTTTGTGCGATTTTAACAATACAGATTCTCTTTAAGGGCTATCACCTAACCCTTAGGTGGTCAGTCTTACTGTACTATCTCTCACACTTGTTCCTCTGGTGTCTGTTAGCTGCAAATAGTGTCTGTTGATCACCTGCCCCTCAGGAGATCATCTTGCAGCACAGTCAGTGGTCCCTGCTCCTCAGGGGTCCACTGGCTGCAGTACAGTCTGGTTCCCTGCTCCTCAGGGAATCCTTGGCTTTAGTACAGTCTTAATCACTCATTCCACCTGTGACCTCACTTGCAGCACAGTCAGTGGTCCCTGCCCCTCAGGTGTCCACTGGCTGCAGTACTATCTGAATTCCCTGCTCCTCAGGGAATTCTTGGCTGCAGTGCAATCTGAATCCCCTGCCCCTCAGGGGATCCTTGGCTGCAATATTGTCTGTGTCTCCGCTCCTCGGGAGATAACTTCTCTTATTACTGTTGCACCAAACACAATATCACATTGGGTGTCCTGTGTCTAGCTATACTTGTATTATTGGTGATTCTGCAGATCACCACATAATCAGGTATAGCATCTGTATTATTGGTGATACTGCAGATCGCCAATAATCAGAAAAATCTGTGTTGCTGACACCAATCGTTACAGGATTGAAGAGTTAACTTAAAGACAGAAGAATTTTAGATTTGCCTGAGGTAAAATGTTTCCTGAATACTACATGCCTCATCACCATGGTGACAACTCTAGAAACTTTATTAAAGACAGGAGATAAGCTTAATGAATTAAGGCCAATGACTGGAAAAAAATGGAAAATTTAAAATCTGTGTGTATGCATATATGTACATTTGATCTAGAATAAAATGCCTTATATTTTATTTTCCTAAGTTGCTGTTAATTACTGTAGGTATTAAAATTCTCAATAGTTCTGACTAGTCCATTTCCTCATGGGGGACTGTCAGGATTTTATTTATGTTTAGAAGCACTTACTGATCAGCAGATCAGGTGCCATTTTCGTATAGATACTGCCCGGCAGGGAGTGTATTCATACGGAATAAAGGAAATCATGAGAATCCCCCATGAGGAGATGAACTAATCCGAAACCTGTCAGAACTGTCAAAATCTTACTGCCCGTATATTCCGGCGTATAAGACGACTGGGTGTATAAGACGACCCCCAACTTTTCCAGTTAAAATATAGAGTTTGGGATATACTCGCCGTATAAGACTACCCCTCTTCCAACACACACCAAATAAAAATGTAAAAAAAAAATCATATACTGGTGCTATGTATGAACAGATACTAGTGTTGTACTGTATGTGGTACCCAGTATATAACCGTATACAGGTGATTGACTGCTTGGATTGGTCAACTCTTCCTCTCCCTAAGTGGATTGGTCAGCTCTCCCTGTCTCCCTGTTTATCAGAGCGGTATGGAAGAATAGATTGCGTTGTGCCCATAAAACACACCTCTTTCACCCGTCTGGCCCCGCCCTTGTATCCTATTTACCTCCTTCTCTGCCTCTCAGATCTCGCACATGTGCGCCTGCGCCGCTTCACTACAGTCCTCAGCAGCGAGAACTGACAGGCGGTAACAGGATAGGATCTCACACATGTGCGCCTGCGCCGCTTCACTACAGTCCTCAGCAGCGAGATCTGAGAGGTGGTAACAGGATAGGATCTCACACATGTGCGCCTGCGCCGCTTCACTACAGTCCTCAGCAGTGAGATCTGAGAGGCGGTAACAGGACAGGGCGTATCACCCGGCATCAATGACACCCGGCGTATAAGACGACCCCTAACTTTTCAGATGATTTTTAAGGATTAAAAAGTAGTCTTATTCGCCAGAATATACAGTGGGATGCGAAAGTTTGAGCAACCTTGTTACCGTATTTTCCGCCGTATAAGACGCTCCGGAATATAAGACGCACCCAAGTTTGGAGGGCAAAAATCAGGGGAAAAAAAAATACTAAACCTGGTGCGTCCATATTCCAGGAGCGTCTTGTACATGTCCTCCTGTGTGTCCTTATGTGTGCTCCTGTGCTTTCCATATCCCCATGTGTCCTTCTGTGTGTCCTCCTGTGCCCCCATGTGTCCTCCTGTGCCCCCCATATGTCCTCCTGTGCCCCCCATGTGTCCTGTGTGTCCTCCTGTGCCCCCCATGTGCCCTTCATGTGTCCTCCTGTGCCCCCCATGTGTCCTAATGTGCCCCCCCCATGTGTCCTGTGTGTCCTTATGTGCCCCCTCATGTGTGCTTCTGTGCCCTCCATATGTCCTCCTGTGGCCAGGGCCAGAGCTACCATAGGAAAAAATGGGCAATTGCCCCAGGGCCCCAGAGCCTGTAGGGGCCCCCAAGGTGTCCCTCCCTATCTTAACTGTTGCTCCCCAGGGACTCTGCAGAGTCTGGTAAGTTGGGAGGTGATTGGGGGAGGGTCAGCAGCCAGCTCAGGGGCCCAGGAGGGAAATTTGGCTACAACAAAGGGCCTCCAATGACGCTTTTTGGTTCGGGGGGTATCTGTTGGGGGGCCCCCAGGCTAATTTTGCCCTAGGGCCCAATTGTTACTTGAACCGGCCCTGCCTGTGGCCCCCAATGTGTCCTCATTTGCCCCTCATGTTACCTCTGTGCCCCCCATATGTCCTCCTGTGGCCCCCAATGTGTCTCCACTTGCCCTTCATATCGCCTCTGTCCCCCCATGTGTCCTCCTGTGGCCCGCTGCCTTCCTCCCTCCCTCCCACCCGAATTTTCTGATCCCCCCGTCCGTCCCCGAGTGTCAATAGCGGCAACTTACCTTTCACATGCTCCCGCACCGATCCCACATAATTGCGCTGCCCACCGCTAGCATGTGCTCCCTCCCCCTTGCGGATCTGGCCCCCCCGGGTGTGTGAAGTAGCGGCAGCTTACCTCCACGATGCGCCCGCGATGACTGGAGACATCCCTCTCCCCGGCACTTCGCGCTCTAGTGACTGGCTTGAACTGATGACGCACATCTTCTAGGTCCGGGGAGCGCTTCCTGATGAGGCAGAGCTTATGGCTGTAGCTCTGCATCTCAGCGCATCAATCCCCGCTAATCGCCGCCTCTCCCCGCCCCTCTCAATCTGCCTTCACAGAGAGGGGCGGGGGAGAGGTGGAGATCCACGGGCAGATTGACGCGATTGGAGGCAGAGCTGCAGCCGTAAGTTCTGCCTCCATGAGCAGCAAAATCCACGACCAAGAAAGTAGTGGATTTTGCAGGGGGGGTTTGGGGGGTACAAAACCCCTCATTTTGCCGCAGGATAGCGGCGTTTTAGCACTATCAATAGTGCTTTACAATAATCAAATGCTATCTAACTCGCTTCAGAGTCTCTTTAAGTGGTTAAAGGGAACCAGAGAGGAAGCACCCTTGTGTATTTTACCATATATATCAGTAGGAACATTAGAGAAAACACTTACCATGCTCTCTGTTTCCTCCTCACTGCTAAAAGTGTCTGTTATCAGCTGTGATAAGAATCCCCGATTGAGCACTCAGTCTGGCTTTGCCGGGAATGATTATAGCTGAGTCATTATAGCAGAGCCACAAGGGGGCAGGCTTGGGCTTGAAAAGACACCAGAGAAGACAGACTCAGCTATAATCTTTCCATAGCAAAGCTAGACTGAGTGCTCAGTCGGGGATTCTTATCAGAGGTGATAACAGTCAGATTAAACAGAGAACAATGAAACAAGGCGCCGATTAGGTGTTTACTGTCATGTTCCCACTGATTTATAAGGTACAATACAAGAGGGTGCTTCATCTCTGGTTCCCTTTAAAGAGGAGCTGTCAGCCATACTATCTCAGAAAAAAAAAAAAACTGACATATATAAGTAGATAAATACTTGCTCTACTTACATAACATATGTATTGTATTCTCCACGTTTTGATTTTAGTGATTTTTCTATAGTAAGAAAAAAACAGAAAAGCCTTCTTTGGATTCTCAGTTTTAACTGTGTCTATCTTGAAGCCAATCCTGATGTAATTTCCTCACTTAGGCTAAGTTCACAGCGGGACGTTAAAGTCGCACGTTAATTTTTTTTAACGCAGAGTAGCGCACCGCAATAATAAATCATTGCGCCATTCACAGTGCACACGCTGCGTTGTTGTATAACGCAACACGTTATGAGAACGTACTGCATGCAGTGCGTTATACAGGACATTAGCTGCGTTAGTCTGTTTGCACATGCTCAGTACTGACTTGGAAGCATACTTTTCATTGCCTGTATGCTCTACTGTATCTGCTGTATGTGATGGTAAAGCTGCCTTGCGACTTTTTTGGTGCGTTGTAAGTTTGCGTTGGGACTTTAATGCCACACCAAAACTCAACGTCCCATTGTGGATCTAGCCTTACTCTCTTCTGCCTGATTATGTATGCATTGCCCACCCTCCTCCCGGTCTTCAGACACTCCCACCCTGCTTTGCAATAGAAACTGTATTGTTTCAGCATGAGAAATATTGGCCAAGCAACAGAGGTGTGGGAGGGGAAAGATGCTTCAGCCAATCAGGCTGCATTAAGTATGAGGGGGAAGTAAAGAAGCAAAAAAAAAGGACAACCCAGCATGCCCTGCAACTTCCTTTGTGCTGCAATGTACCAAATAGGAGTCAGGGAAACTGGGGAATGATCATTTATCAACAAGAAAAGTAACAGGGATTTTAACTTTTGGATTGCCTGCTTAGCATCCTTATTACTTGTTTACCAGATAAATATAAAGAATTGATTTTTGATTTTATGCCCGACAGTTACACTTTAAGATGACAATTGTAGAGGCCCTGTATTTATATGTATTATTTATATAGCTGTGTAGGTGTATATTTCACCGTGTTCTCTCTGGCTTTGCATCTGGGGGGTCTGGCAGTTCTGACGTATGGCTGCAGCCGCGTAGTAGGCATCAAACGAGGGGTGAATCAGCGTCCGGTTGCAGAAGGAGGTGGGGTGGCCAGCGGGGGGCACGTAGCTCTCTGTAAAATAAAGCAGACTTCAGCAAGCTTGGCATACGCAGAACTGATGTCAAAACTATCACAAAACAATAACCAGTCATGCGGTAATTGGCGTTGCGGACGCAGGATCCGTGGTTTGTGGTGGTAAATGTGGGGACTCGGGAGATTGCACCGAACTCAACACGACCCTCATTAAAGCTTGTGGCTAAATTGTCAGATTGGAAAACTTCACATGAAAGACCAGGTTGCAATAGGAGCTTCCAACCCATATTTTAGGAAAACAGAGACATCCAGTAAATTGCCCTGAAGGTCTCTGCTGGAAACCAGTGTAATGGGGCTGCATTCTCTACAAAAGGCACTTCAAAGGGCCTCCTCCTATATCAGTGATATCAAATCAGCCTCAAGCATTTTAAGCAATCAGCCCAAAGAACAGGCTTAGGTCAACCCTGGCTTGACCTTCAGGCATCTAGTAGAATCATCAGCTTTCCATAGTTTCATAACATTCCTCCTGGGCAAGCCTCTACGTTTCTAGACCAATCTCAGCATGGCTTCTCCAGTTCCTCTCCACTCACATAACTTCTATAACTATCAATGTCCACCATAGATACTAACTGCCCTACTGCCACTAAACCTCTCACACTCACCTCCTCCTATGACCTCTCTCTGTGGTCCTCTACCTCCACCAACATAGATGCGGGAGCCCCAACCGTCCCATTTTCGTCGGGACGGTCCCGGGTTGGGGGAGGGGTCCCGCTGTCCCGGGATACCCCCCCCCTTGTGTCCTGGCAGGCAGCGGAGGTGAAAAAAGGATCGAGGCGCCAGCCGGCGGCTGTGGTGTGTGGGATACGGGTCTGGGATAAGATTGTCCCTCCCTCCGAATGTGCCCCCCAGTGTCCCCCTGTATGGAGAGATAAGAGCGCAACGGAGCGGGCAGTCTTTCCATTCCTCCTCGCGTACCGGGCATCTCTGGCTTCCATCCACTTCCTGTGATGTCACAGGAAGCAGGAAGCGGAGAAGAGCCAGAGATGCCCGGTACGCGAGGAGGAATGGTAAGACTGCCCGCTCCGCTGCGCTCTTATCTCTCCATACAGGGGGACACTGGGGGGCACATCCGGAGGGAGGGACAATCTTATCCTAGACCCACATCCCACACACCAAAGCCGCTGGCTGGGGCCTCGATCATTTTTTTCACCTCCACACCCATGGGCACCCTCACCCTTCTCCCCACCATTTTTTAATAAATGACCACATTGCAGATTTTCATATATATATATATATATATTATGATTGACTAGGGGTGTGTCAGAGGGTGTGGTTGGGGGGGGTGTCAGAGGTGTGGCTTAAGTGTCACGGTTCCTCATCTTCCAATAGTTGGGAGGTATGTAGATGCCACTCTCTGGACCTGTTGTTTTAGGCGGCTGTGCTCTGTTACAACCTTTAACAACGTTCTATTTCCCATCTCAGATCATGACCTTATAACTTTTTAACTAGACCAGACAGCCATGACTATCCAACAAAAAGACTATAAAAAGACACTATATACTATATACTGTACTTAGCATGCGTTACTGATTATCACATACCAGGATCTGCCACCAGGTTGATTGTTAAGCATTACTGTACTCTTATTTCACGATTGTTGCACTGTTTAACTGTTTTTAAAGTGAGATGTACCAAAAAAAAAATCTTCACAATTCTGACATGAATAGGGTCGCGTGCTTTTGTTGCATAGTCATGGCTGTCTGGTCTAGTTAAAATTACATTGTATGTTTTGGTGTATTTGGCTCTGTTTGTTTTTTCCAACGTATAACTTTAACAATCTGCCCCTCCCTGCCTCCGCCTTCCCCATGCAGGAACTATCATAACCTTGATCTCCGCTCCCTGGCTGATGCCTTGCAACCCCTGAGCACTCGTCATCCTACACTCACCCTGAGACACTTGCCCCCACCAAATCACAGACCTAGAACGGACAGCCCTGGCTAGCTGAACCCATTGTAAGAAAAGGAAACGCATTGGACTAGTAGGACTTTTAGGGAACTGATACTTAACTGCTACATATAGTGTCCTTCACCCCCCCTTTGGGAGACCTCTTGTTAAGGCCAATTCATGTAAAACTTTAGGTCCACCATGTCCCAGACTCAAGGTCATGTCCAAGAACTGGGATTTGCTCCTGAAGAAGTGACCGATACTGTTATGACATTCACGGAAAGCGTTGAGTATTACAAACTCAGCATTGTAAGATTGGACTACAATATATGCTCGGATATTTCGGACAATATGTCCAAATTATGGGTTACTGCAGGTGTACAATTAATACTCCCCCCCCCCCCCTTATTTACCGTAGGAGAAAGTACGTACCCTTGTTCCTCTCCTTAAAGAGGAACTATCACGAAAATCCTAAAATTTAAAACCCATACAGAAAAGAAGTACATTTCTCCCAGAGTAAAATGAGCCATAGATTACTTTTCTCCTATGTTGCTGTCACTTACAGTAAGTAGAAGAAATCTGACATTACTGACAGATTTTGGACTAGCCCATCTTCTCATAGGGGGGTTCTCAGGGTTTTCTTTATTTTTAAAAGAACTTAGTGAATGGCAGTTGCTCCATCCAGCTGCCAAAATAGTGTACAACGAGCAGGGAGGTTGGCCAGCATCTTTGTATAAATCTTTTTCAGGGAATGTCTTTATAAAGAATAAAGGTCATGCTGTGAATCCCCCATGAAGAGGTGGACTAGCCCAACACCTGTCGGTAATGTCAGATTTCTACTATTACCTACAGTAGGTGAAAATATATATATATATATATATATATATATATATATATATATATATATATATATATATAAAGTGTGTGATAATGTTATAAGCCATAGAAAATGAAGTGGCGCTGGGAATATTATGTTAATTCACATTTATTGCATAAAAGGAATAAAAGGTAGATGAATGTACATACAGGTGAAGTCCGCTACAATTAAGAAAAGACAATATACAACACTCCATGAAGCTGCATATATATGTAGATGGTTAGGTCTGAATCAGCCTGTATCTGATAGTACGCTCAGGCACTCTGCAAGCATTCATGGTCATCTGGCAATGTTCAAAAACTTTATTCAAAAAATACTAATTACAAAGCGAAAATATTATCTTAAAAAGCAGGCCTTTATATGGCAAATCTTTTCATCCTATATGAAACTTTGATACATGCATTTGCACAAATTAGCATTGGAACAGAATATAGCAAGCCATATAAAGGCCTGCTTTGTAAGATAATATTTTTGCTTTGTAAATAGTATTTTTTGAACATTGCCAGATGCCCATGAGTGCTTGAAGAGTGCCTGAGTGTACTATCAGATACAGGCTGATTCAAACCTAATGATCTACACATATATATGCAGCTTAACCTCTTTGGCGGTATGGACGAGATCAGCTCGTCCTTGACCGCCGGAGGGCGCCGCTCAGGCCCCGCTGGGCCGATTTTCATAATTTCCTTTTTAAAACACGCAGCAAGCACTTTGCTTGCTGCGTGTTGGGGACGATCACCGCCGCTAGCCGCCGAGGAGCCGCTACCTGCCGCGTAACACGGCGCCCCTCCCCACCCCCACCCGAGACCCCTGTGCAGCCTGGCCAATCAGTGCCAGGCAGCGCTGAGGGGTGGATCGGGACTCCGTCTGACGTCACGACGTTGATGACGTCAATGACGTCATCGTGATCGTCATCATGGCGACGGAGGAAGCCCTAAAAGAAATCCCGTTCAGATCGGCGGCGATCGTAAGGTACGGGCGGACGCCGCAGAGAGAGGGCATCATGTAGCTAGCGCTACATGATTTTTTAAAAAAAAATATTCAAAAAAAACTGCTGTGCGACCACCCTGGCGCATTTAATAGAACACCAGGGTGGTTAAAGTGAACCAGAGACGAAGCACCCTCATGTATTTTACCATATATATCAGTGGGAACATTAGAGAAAACACCTACCCTGCTCTCTGCTTCATTTTTAACTGTTCAGCTTGCTTCTTATCAGCCCTGATAAAATTTCCGACTGAGCATTCAGTCTAGCTTTGCTCAGGAGTCATTATAGCAGAGCCGGAAGGGGGCAGGCTTGGGCTTGAAAAGACATCAGAGAAGACAGATTCAGATATAATGATTCCTGAGCAAAGCCAGACTGAATGCTCAGTCGGGGATTTTATCAGGGCTGATAACAAGCAGGCTGAGCAGTGCAGAATGAAACAGAGAGCAGGGTAGGTGTTTTCTCTAATGTTCCCACTGATATATATGGTAAATACAGGAGGGTGCTTCCTCTCTGGTTCACTTTAATGTAGTGTTGTATATTGTTTTTTGATGTGTACTTCACCTGTATGTACGTTAATCTACCTTTTATGAATTAAATTGTGAATTAACATTATATTCCAAGCAACACTTCATTTACTATCGCTTACATCTGGAACCAATTGAGGGGACTTGTGGGTACCCCCTTTGTTGAAGGAGCAGCAGGGGTGAAAGAAACCTAGGTGAAGTGTGATAATAGAATATTTGTCTAGCACCTCCTATTAATAAATATACATGTGTGATAATGTTGTTTTTAACTTGTTGTCTGTCTTTGTGAAAGTCCTACTACTCCAATACCCGTTTTTCAAAAATGTTGAAAGGATGTGGGGTTGTCATTTGAAATGATAGAGAACCCTAATCTCTGGAATACAACTAGATGATGCTTGCAGACTTCCTGCATTATAAAAATCAAAGCTCTGCAGCAGCTCAGGGATGGCTTTCCCTCGCCAAACAGTCATACTTCTCCTCACTCATCTCTTCACAGTCCCACTAAACTGTTTTCTAACATCATCTACTCCCTACTCTGCCCCTCACCTCCTCCTCCCACCACATGAAGACTTTGCATCATACTTCACTAGCCAATTTTATACAATACATAACAATACAACATTGATACAATAATAAATGTAGTCCAATCACCTCTCTCTTTTATCTGTCTACATGCTTGTCCATTGTAACCTACCCTCCTCTGCTCTCCATGGTGAGTTGCTCACTCTAACCTCCTTCTCTTTAATAGCTTTCACTGGCCTAACTTCCTCAGTAAGCTCTAAAGCACACCTCTCTACCTGTGCTGTGGACCCTATTCCCTCTTTCCCATCTTATCCTTCAGATTTCCTCCTCCTTCATTTCTGCTTTAACAACTGTTTTCAACCTCTTCAATTTTCCGTACTAACACTATCCGACCTTTCCTCTGCCTTTGACACTGTTGATCATTCTCTGCCCCTCCAGACCCCCTTGTCACAGGAGATCAACAACCTAGTGCATTTTTGGAATTGTTGTCACCCTTGTTCTTTCACAATCTTCCTATACTAACTTCTCTCCATGCCCCCCCCCCCTCCCTGTCTGTTAGTGTACCCCAAGTTTCTGTTCCTGGGCCTTCTGTTCCTTCTTCCTCTACACTCATGACCTGGGACAATAAATACTTTCTTCGGGTTTCCAGTATCACCTCTATGCTGATGAAACCCAAAATCTATTTCTCAGATTCTGTCCTCTACACTATTGTCTCGAGTCCCTGACCGTCTGTCTGCTGTTTCTGCATTTATGATATCCTTCTTCCTCAAATGTAACAGCATCCTTCTTCCATTCCTCATGTCTACAGCACCCCCTCTCATCATGAGATCTGCCTGCACGTTACATATCTAACCCATGTAGTCTACCGGCAGGTCACATGATGGGAGGGGCTGAGGTCATGGAGATGAGGATGCCTGGAGATGGTAGAATGCCAGCAGGTCACATGATGGGGGGGCTAAGGTCATGGAGATGGGAATGCCTGGAGATGGTAGAGTGCCAGCAGGTCACATGATGGGGGGGGGGGGGTCATGGAGATGGGAATGCATGGAGATGGTAGAGTGAAGGCAGGTCACATGATGGTGGTGCTGAGGTCATGGAGATGGGAATGCATGGAGATGGTAGAGTGCCACCAGGTCACGTGATGGGGAGGGGGTTGGAGTCATGGAGATGGTAGAGTGCCGGCAGGTCACATGATGGGGAGGCTGAGGTCATGGAGATGGGGATGCCTGGAGATGGTAGAGTGCCGCCAGGTCACGTGATGGGGAGGGGGTTGGAGTCATGGAGATAGGGACGCCTGGAGATGGTAGAGTGATGGCAGGTCACATGATGGTGGTGCTGAGGTCATGGAGATGGGAATGCATGGAGATGGTAGAGTGCCGCCAGGTCACGTGATGGGGAGGGGGTTGGAGTCATGGAGATGGTAGAGTGCCGGCAGGTCACATGATGGGGAGGCTGAGGTCATGGAGATGGGGATGCCTGGAGATGGTAGAGTGCCGCCAGGTCACGTGATGGGGAGGGGGTTGGAGTCATGGAGATGGTAGAGTGCCGGCAGGTCAGATGATAGGGGGGCTGAGGTCATGGAGAAGGGGATGCCTGGAGATGGTAGAGTGACGCCGGGTCAAGTGATGGGGAGGGGGTTGGAGTCGTGGAGATGGTAGAGTGCTGGCAGGTCACATGATTGGGGGCGGGGGTCATGGAGATGAGGATGCCTGGAGATGGTAGAGTGCCGGCAGGTCACATGATGGGGGGCTGAGGTCATGGAGAGGGGACATCTCTCATTTGCTCCTTTCATGCTGCTTTCCATTATGGGCCACTATCTGTCCATCCTTATAAAGCCTGTTATAGATGGAACGCTAACCTACCGTGCTTCCTATATGTCTGTGCCGAGGGGTGGGCCGGCTGTGGTGGATCAGCTCCCTCCGCAGAGCTGCCCGGTTCATCAGTAATCCTAAAGGGAAAATAAAGTCACACAAACTGCACAATGACAGAATAATAAGGCCCAGCCAGCATAAGACATATTTCCCTACAGGGATCTCCCTGCGGTAGTCTGTGTCTCCTCCCCTGCTACAATGGTGAGATCTCCCTGCGGTAGTCTGTGTCTCCTCCCCTTCTACAATGGTGAGATCTCCCTGCAGTAGTCTGTGTCTCCTCCCCTGCAGTAGTTTGTGTGTACCCCCTCCCACAATGCTGAGATCTCCCTGCAGTAGTTTAAGGCTCCTCCCCTGCAGTAGTTTGTGTCTCCTCTCCTCCCACAATGCATGGTGAGATCTCTCTGCAGTAGTTTGTGTCTCCTCCCCTGCAGTAGTTTGTGTCTCCTCCCCTCCCACAATGGTGAGATCTCCCTGCAGTAGTCTGTGTCTCCTAACCTGCAGTAGTTTGCGTCTCCTCCCCTCCCACATTGGTTAGATCTCCCTGCAGTAGTTTGTGTCTCCTCCCCTGCAGTAGTTTGTGTCTCCTCCCCTGCAGTAGTTTGTGTCTCCTCCCCTCCCACAATGGTGAGATCTCCCTGCAGTAGTTTGTGTCTCCTCCCCTCCCACAATGGTTAGATCTCCCTGCAGTAGTTTGTGTCTCCTCCCCTGCAGTAGTTTGTGTCTCCTCCCCTGCAGTAGTTTGTGCCTCCTCCCCTCCCACAATGGTGAGATCTCCCTGCAGTAGTTTGTGTCTCCTCCCCTGCAGTAGTTTGTATCTCCTCCCCACCCACAGTGGTGAGATCTCCCTGCAGTAGTTTGTGTCTCCTCCCCTGCAGTAGTTTGTGTCTTCTCCCCTCCCACAATGGTTAGCTCTCCCTGCAGTAGTCTGTGTCTCCTCCCCTGCAGTAGTTTGTGTCTCCTCCCCTCCCACAATGGTTAGATCTCCTTGCAGTAGTTTGTGTCTCCTCCCCTGCAGTAGTTTGTGTCTCCTCCCCTGCAGTAGTTTGTATCTCCTCCCCTCCTATAGTGGTGAGATCTCCCTGCAGTAGTTTGTGTCTCCTCCCCTGCAGTAGTTTGTGTCTCCTCCCCTCCCACAATGGTTAGCTCTCCCTGCAGTAGTCTGTGTCTCCTCCCCTGCAGTAGTTTGTGTCTCCTCCCCTCCCACAATGGTTAACTCTCCCTGCAGTAGTTTGTGTCACCTTCTACTATTCAAAGATGGATCTTCAGAGGAGAAGAAAGTGTAATATTGCCTCCATCATTGCCAGCTATGCCACTATCACTCACTAGCCTCAGTGCGGTGGTCAATTAGTGACTTAGCTCACAACAAGGCAGCCAATCAGAGGGTTTCTTTTCTCTGAGGGCCCATCTGTGAGTTATAACATTAGCTAAAAGTGCTATTATGGCACCACCGAATGTGGTTGTATAGAGGAGTCTGTTGTGATTCTTGTGATTAACCATTTGATTCCCATCATAACTGATCCCGGTCATCCATTAACAAACAACAGCTGCATCACTTTTCCATGGACCCATCTCGAAAGAAGGCGGAGATCACAAGTTATAGCTTCAAAAGTTGGATCCTGAGGTTCGAATAGTTTATCCCCTAAAGGCTCATACACACGTACCAACAATCTGTCCAACTATCTTCCAAACTTGTCTGTTGGAAGATAAGTTTGGTGTGTGTGTGGCTGACAAACAACCAGATGACCAACTGATAACAGGCGGATTGCCAGTTCCAACCGGCGGATCAATCTGCCCAACTATCAGGCAGGTTGGAACGTGTGTACAAGACTTTTGCACAACTTTATTGTCTTCAAATGCAGACATGTTGTGCAGTTTGTCATTTAGCTCGCACACATAGTATTTAAAGGGATACTGTAGGGGGGGTCAGGGGAAAATGAGTTGAACTTACCCGGGGCTTCTAACGGTCCCCCGCAGACATCCTGTGTTGGCGCAGCCACTCACCGATGCTCCGGCCCCGCCTCCGGCTCACTTCTGGAATTTCTGACTTTAAAGTCTGAAAACCACTGCGCCTGCGTTGCCGTGTCCTCGCTCCCGCTGATGTCAAAAAGAGCGCACAGCGCAGGCCCAGTATGGTCTGTGTCTGCGCAGTACACTCCTGGTGACATCAGCGGGAGCGAGGACACGGGCGTGATGGCGCAGTGGTTTTCTGACTTTAAAGTCAGAAATTCCAGAAGTGAACTGGAGGCGGGGCCGGAGCATCGGTGAGTGGCTGCGCCAACACAGGATGTCTGCGGGGGACCATTAGAAGCCCCGGGTAAGTTCAGCTCATTTTCCCCCGACACCCCTACAGTATCCCTTTAAGTGAGTTGGTTGTTGAGTTGGTTGGCGTGTGTGTATGCACTTGTAAACACTTGTTGCACGGTTGGTCATGTTGTGTGGTTGGTTGTGCATCAAGTTGGACGTGTGTATGAGCCTTTAGAGGTCATAGACTAGAGAAACTATTGATTTATCCATTGATATCCGTTGTTGTATGCTTGACAAAGGGTGAAGACCCAAAGCTTTTTGTGGACTGCATGTCATTATTGTGAATATAATTCACTGCCAAGCAAGAATGTCTCAGTCAGTTTCTATGTGCCTTGGAGAGAGGAGAATGGTGGACCTCTGGAGTCCCTGCAGCTGGGCACATGGAACTTCCCACCTGTATTCTGCTTTATCAACAGCAACTTATTTGACATATTAAGTAGCATCAGTTTCCCCCCCAACAGCTACCATCCTCTCCATTGCTCACCCGCCCTTAAAGGGACTCTGAGCACCTCTCATGGGCATGCCTTTAAGACAGACGACTTCCAACAAAGTCATGCTATGACCCCTCTGGAGGAGCCTCTTGCAATGGCCATGGGTGTCACTTCCTCTTCCTGCTTCTTTCAGTGATGCACTTCTCTAACAGAGAAGACAGGGGTGACCCGGAAGTTATAACATGGCCAAGATGGCAGCCGCAATTTTTAAATTGAAATCAAACGAAAACTATTTGGAGTAGAATGGCGATTCAAATGAAAGAGGAGAGCACAAGCTACAGAATCATATGCATCTCTAAGTACTTTGCAGTACTGGTCGGAGTCTTAAGGCTCATACACACATCAGACCATAGTCTTTGAAAATGAAAGATCACAGACCAATTTTACCCCCTTCCATGTAGTATAAGAGCCATACCTTCACAGTCTATTCTATGGAGCTGCACTCCCCATCAGACGGAAATCTTACCCCCTTCCATGTAGTATGAGAGCCATACTCTACACAGTCTATTCTATGGAGCTGAACTCCCCATCAGACAGAAATCTTACCCCCTTCCATGTAGTATGAGAGCCACACCTACACAGTCTATTCTATGGAGCTGAGCTTCCCATCAGACAGAAATCTTACCCCCTTCCATGTAGTATGAGAGCCACACCTACACAGTCTATTCTATGGAGCTGAGCTTCCCATCAGACAGAAATCTTACCCCCTTCCATGTAGTATGAGAGCCATACCTACACAGTCTATTCTATGGAGCTGCACTCCCCATCAGACAGAAATCTTACCCCCCTTCCATGTAGTATGAGAGCCACACCTACACAGTCTATTCTATGGAGCTGCACTCCCCATCAGACAGAAATCTTACCCCCTTCCATGTAGTATGAGAGCCACACCTACACAGTCTATTCTATGGAGCTGAACTCCCCATCAGACAGAAATCTTACCCCCTTCCATGTAGTATGAGAGCCACACCTACACAGTCTATTCTATGGAGCTGCACTCCCCATCAGACAGAAATCTCACCCCCTTCCATGTAGTATGAGAGTCATACCTACACAGTCTATTCTATGGAGCTGCACTCCCCATCAGATAGAAATCTTTGCAAGATGCTGCACACACAGATGCTGTACAGACACAAAAGATCAGTATCTGCAAAAGATCTGTTCCTGCAAAATGCATTCATAGTCTATGAGATCTGCAGATCACCATACACACCTTGTTTAACAGACATTCATCTGCAGATCAGATCCACCAGGATGGATATTCAGATCTTCAGATAATTGGCTGATCTGCAGATGAATGTCTGTTAAACAAGGTGTGTATGATGATCTGCAGATATAGACTATGAATGCAATTGGCAGGAATGGATCTTTTGCAGGAACAGATCTTTTGCAGATACTGATCTGTTGAATGTGTACAGCATCTTTGTGTGCAGCATCTTGCAAAGATTTCTATCTAATGGGGAGTTCAGCTCCATAGAATAGACTGTGTAGGTGTGGCTCTCATACTACATGGAAGGGGTAAGATCTCTGTCTGATAGGGAGTTCAGCTCCATAGAATAGACTGTGTAGGTGTGGCTCTCATACTACATGGAAGGGGGTAAGATTTCTGTCTGATGGGGAGTGCAGCTCCATAGAATAGACTGTGTAGGTATGGCTCTCATACTACATGGAAGGGGGTAAGATTTCTGTCTGATGAGGAGTTCAGCTCCATAGAATAGACTGTGTAGGTATGGCTCTCATACTACATGGAAGGGGGTAAAATTGGTCTGTGATCTTTCATTTTCCAAAGACTATGGTCTGATGTGTGTATGTGGCCTTAAGGCTCCCTGCACACTGCAAATCCGTTTTCTGATTCCGTTTCTGATTTTCAATTCCGATTTTCCCTGAATACATTCAACAGAACAACAGATCAAAAAACGCAGCATGCAGTAAAGATTAAAAATCTAAATTGGGATCAGAGGTAAAAACCGATTAAAAAGCGGAATCGGAATCGGAAATGGATGCAGTGTGCAAGAGGACCTCTACAACCTCGATATGAAATTCCCTTTTACTCCTGACTTTTCTCCTCGGTGATAATTTTAATCTTGTCAATAAAATGCCTTTTAAATCACCAGCAAGCAAGAAAATACTCCAAATAATTTTGATAGAACTTTTTCACCAACTTTTTAGTACTTTTTTATTTGAAAAGAACTGCAAAGTTCTTTTAAATCGAATATTAAAAATTATCACCCAGGAGAAAACTCAGGTGAAAAAGTGAATTGCATATGGCCCACTGTGTCAACAACATACACTGCAGTCTAATCATCCTTTATCTAGACACTACAGGGCAGAACAAGGTTTCAGTATTTAAAAAAAAATATAACCTAAATATTGGGACATCTCCACCTCATCAGGACTGAAGAAATTGTTTAGAGTGACAAAACCTCTACCAGAACTCAAAAAGGTCTCCTTCTAAGCAACCGTGTTGTTTTTTTGGTTTCCATGGAGATATATGAAGCATCGTAGGCTCATACTGAGCTTAAGCTAAGGGGGGGGGGGGGGGGGGGGGTGTATGAGACCACGCTGGCAATGAGAAGGCATGCACTGTAGGGACTCTCTCTCTCTCTCGCATGCTTCTCACTTGCCATTGAGCTGTAAGGAGGACACTAGTTCTGATGGCAGCTGATGACAGGACCTCTTCCATAAGAAGCCTTGCACCTGTAGGCCTCGCAGTGTCAGCAATAATAGCATGGAGAGTAGGAGGATGTGGCCTAATGGCAGACAGGCAAGCCGCAAGCACTGAGAACTCACCTGTGAGAGTCTGATGCCGAAGAAGCCGCCTCCCACTCTTCATCTGAACTGTGGCAAGAGTCTGACTGCTCCCCGAACATTTTCTGCAATGGAAACTTAGAGGTCAGGGGGCAAATCATTCCAAAATGCACAGCGCCAGCTAGTGGCTGTACAACATAATTAAGGAGGAGCACCTCATCCACAAGTACACATTGCCATCTAGTGTCCATACAGTAGAATGCAGGATGCAAAGACTGACTGGGCAGCACGGTGGCGTAGTGGTTAGCGCTCTCGCCTTGCAGCGCTGGGTCCTTGGTTCAAATCCCAGCAAGGTCAACATCTGCATGGAGTTTGTATGTTCTCCTTGTGTCTGTGTGGGTTTCCTCCAGGCACTCCGGTTACCTCCCACATCCCAAAAACCATACAGATACGTTAATTGGCTTCCCCCTAAATTGGCCCTAGACTATGATACATGCGCTACATGATACATCCATAGACATATGACTGTGGTAGGGATTAGCTTGTGAGCCCCTCTGAGGGACAGTTAGTGACAAGACAATATACTCTGTACAGCGCTGCGGAAGATGTTGTCGCTATATAAATACTTAAAATAAATAAATGAGAAAAGTCATTCTAAATTACACAGCACCATCTAGTGCCTGTACAACAGAATGCACAACACACAGAGACAAGTCATTCCAAATCACACAGCACCATCTAGTGCCTGTACAACAGAATGCACAACACACAGAGACAAGTCATTCCAAAGTACACAGCAACATCTAGTGCAGGGGTAGGGAACTACTTGCGCCCTCCTAAAACGAAAGGCTTCTCCAATTGTTCCACTCTGGACCCTGTCAGGTCCAGTGACTTTGTAGGACGAGATCCCCGCACTTTGATTGGCCCAATAGGCTGCTTGTCACTTGACAGGCAGCCTATTGGGCATAAGTGCGGGGATCTCGTCCTACAAAGTGGATCAACCCCCAAGTCAGCTAGCTAATTGTACAAGCTGTTAGTCAGTATTTCTCCTGTCTGGCTCTTGGGGAAATTGCTGATGCTAATGAAACCCAGGAGAAGCTGAAGATGTGTCTGACACTTCCGCTGCCGAGCGGATCAACTGTATACACATCACCATGGCAACAAGGCCATGCTCACTGCCCCAGTTTGAAACATATCGTATGGCTCTAACAGAATTACATTTTAAAATATGTGGTGTTTATGGCTCTCTCAGCCAAAAAGGTTCCTGACCCCTGATCTAGTGCCTGAACAACAGAATGCACAATACACAGTGACAAGTCATTCCAAAGTACACAGCACCATCTAGTGCCTGAACAACAGAATGCACAACACACAGTGACAAGTCATTCCAAAGTACACAGCACCATCTAGTGCCTGAACAACAGAATGCACAACACACAGAGACAGTTATTCCAAAGTGCACAGCACCATCTAGTGCCTGAACAACGGAATGCACAACACACAGAGACAGTTATTCCAAATTACACAGCAAACTACACAGCACTATCTACTGCATGTACAACAGAATGCAGAACACCCAATTCATTCCAAATTACACATTGCCATCTAGTGGTTGCATAGCAAAATGCAGAACTCTACAGTAATGTACAGCACAATGCAAGACGCAAAAAGACAGATAATTCCAAACTACACAGGGCCATCTAGTGGCTGTACAGCAAAATGAAGGACACGGGAAATGACTCATTACATTGACAGGAAACCTGAAGCCAAGCAAAGAAAATCAGTTTCACTTACCTGGCCCCCTGTAGCCGTCCTGTCCTGCCCCGGTCCTCAGCGATCCTCCGGTCCCCCGCTATGGCTTAGTTTTAGTTTTGCTGACTGAGAGTCGGTGGGTCACTTCGCCCGAACGCAGTGAATCCAGCGCAGGAGACTTGGGTGTAACTTCGGCCTGAAGTTAATTTTACAACACTGTAATTCGGCCTCCAGCAACTGCTGGAAGCCAAATTATATCATTCCCCACTATCCACGTGGACCTGGAGGGGGAATAGTATTTAACACGGCCCGGACTTGTGCAGCAGCAGGATCAGCCATATACCGACTGTATCCTGCGCCCAAGTCTCCTGCGCCGATTCCTCTCGTACGCCACTGCGCAGCCCTGGCCATGCGTATCCTTGCTTGCGTTCCCGTCCCCCATAGCGTTCTGCGATGGCTGCAGGGGGCTGGTAGAAATCCCGGGTAAGTGAAACTCATTTCCTTTACTTGGCTTTAGGTACACTTTAAAACAGGTCCATATGGTGGCTGTACAGCAGAGCGTAGGATGTTACAGCTACTTTCTAAGTCTCATAGATTTTCCAGCATTCAGGACAGCATTATATGTACCAGCCAGCTCAGAAGAGCATCCAGGGCTATGTGTAATATACAGATCAACCCCCCTCCTTCCAGTGTGATGTACAGTACAACCTCCTCCTTCCAGTGTGATGTACAGTACAACCCCCTCCTTCCAGTGTGATGTACAGTACAACCTCCTCCTCCTTCCCGTGTGATGTACAGTACAACCTCCTCCTTTCAGTGTGATATACAGTACAACCCCCTCCTTCCAGTGTGATGTACAGTACAACCCCCCTCCGTCTAGTGTGATGTACAGTACAACCTCCTCCTTCCAGTGTGATGTACAGTACAACCACCTCCTTCCAGTGTGATGTACAGTACAACCACCTCCTTCCAGTGTGATGTACAGTACAACCACCTCCTTCCAGTGTGATGTACAGTACAACCACCTCCTTCCAGTGTGATGTACAGTACAACCTCCTCCTTCCAGTGTGATGTACAGTACAACCTCCTCCTTCCAGTGTGATGTACAGTACAACCACCTCCTTCCAGTGTGATGTACAGTACAACCTCCTCCTCCTTCCAGTGTGATGTACAGTACAACCACCTCCTTCCAGTGTGATGTACAGTACAGCTTCCTCCTTCCAGTGTGATGTACAGTACAGCCTCCTCCTTCCAGTGTGATGTACAGTACAACCACCTCCTCCTTCCAGTGTGATGTACAGTACAACCTCCTCCTTCCAGTGTGATGTACAGTACAGCCCCCTCCTTCCAGTGTGATGTACAGTACAACCTCCTCCTTCCAGTGTGATGTACAGTACAACCCCCTCCTTCCAGTGTGATGTACAGTACAACCTCCTCCTTCCAGTGTGATGTACAGTACAACCTCCTCCTTCCAGTGTGATGTACAGTACAACCACCTCCTCCTTCCAGTGTGATGTACAGTAAAACCTCCTCCTTCCAGTGTGATGTACAGTACAGCCCCCTCCTTCCAGTGTGATGTACAGTACAACCCCCTCCTTCCAGTGTGATGTACAATACAACCCCCTCCTTCTAGTGTGATGTACAGTACAACCCCCTCCTCCTTCCAGTGTGATGTACAGTACAACCTCCTCCTTCCAGTGTGATGTACAGTACAACCACCTCCTTCCAGTGTGATGTACAGTACAACCACCTCCTCCTTCCAGTGTAATGTACAGTACAACCACCTCCTCCTTCCAGTGTGATGTACAGTACAGCCTCCTCCTTCCAGTGTGATGTACAGTACAACCACCTCCTTCCAGTGTGATGTACAGTACAGCCTCCTCCTTCCAGTGTGATGTACAGTACAACCTGCTCCTTCCAGTGTGATGTACAGTACAACCTCCTCCTTTCAGTGTGATATACAGTACAATCCCCTCCTTCCAGTGTGATGTACAGTACAACCCCCTCCTTCCAGTGTGATGTACAGTACAACCCCCCTCCGTCTAGTGTGATGTACAGTACAACCTCCTCCTTCCAGTGTGATGTACAGTACAACCACCTCCTTCCAGTGTGATGTACAGTACAACCACCTCCTTCCAGTGTGATGTACAGTACAACCACCTCCTTCCGGTGTGATGTACAGTACAACCACCTCCTTCCAGTGTGATGTACAGTACAACCTCCTCCTTCCAGTGTGATGTACAGTACAACCTCCTCCTTCCAGTGTGATGTACAGTACAAACACCTCCTTCCAGTGTGATGTACAGTACAACCTCCTCCTCCTTCCAGTGTGATGTACAGTACAACCACCTCCTTCCAGTGTGATGTACAGTACAGCCTCCTCCTTCCAGTGTGATGTACAGTACAGCCTCCTCCTTCCAGTGTGATATACAGTACAACCACCTCCTCCTTCCAGTGTGATGTACAGTACAACCTCCTCCTTCCAGTGTGATGTACAGTACAGCCCCCTCCTTCCAGTGTGATGTACAGTACAACCTCCTCCTTCCAGTGTGATGTACAGTACAACCCCCTCCTTCCAGTGTGATGTACAGTACAACCTCCTCCTTCCAGTGTGATGTACAGTACAACCTCCTCCTTCCAGTGTGATGTACAGTACAACCACCTCCTCCTTCCAGTGTGATGTACAGTACAACCTCCTCCTTCCAGTGTGATGTACAGTACAGCCCCCTCCTTCCAGTGTGATGTACAGTACAACCCCCTCCTTCCAGTGTGATGTACAATACAACCCCCTCCTTCTAGTGTGATGTACAGTACAACCTCCTCCTCCTTCCAGTGTGATGTACAGTACAACCTCCTCCTTCCAGTGTGATGTACAGTACAACCACCTCCTTCCAGTGTGATGTACAGTACAACCACCTCCTCCTTCCAGTGTAATGTACAGTACAACCACCTCCTCCTTCCAGTGTGATGTACAGTACAGCCTCCTCCTTCCAGTGTGATGTACAGTACAACCACCTCCTTCCAGTGTGATGTACAGTACAGCCTCCTCCTTCCAGTGTGATGTACAGTACAACCTCCTCCTTCCAGTGTGATGTACAGTACAACCCCCTCCTTCCAGTGTGATATACAGTACAGCCTCCTCCTTCCAGTGTGATGTACAGTACAACCCCCTTCTTCCAGTGTGATGTACAGTACAACCACCTCCTTCCAGTGTGATTTACAGTACAACCACCTCCTCCTTCCAGTGTGATGTACAGTACAACCTCCTCCTTCCAGTGTGATGTACAGTACAACCTCCTCCTTCCAGTGTGATGTACAGTACAACCCCCTCCTTCCAGTGTGATGTACAGTACAACCCCCTCCTTCCAGTGTGATGTACAGTACAACCACCTCCTTCCAGTGTGATGTACAGTACAACCACCTCCTTCCAGTGTGATGTACAGTACAACCTCCTCCTTCCAGTGTGATGTACAGTACAACCACCTCCTTCCAGTGTGATGTACAGTACAACCTCCTCCTTCCAGTGTGATGTACAGTACAGCCTCCTCCTTCCAGTGTGATGTACAGTACAACCACCTCCTTCCAGTGTGATATACAGTACAACCACCTCCTCCTTCCAGTGTGATGTACAGTACAACCTTCTCCTTCCAGTGTGATGTACATTAAAACCACCTCCTCCTTCCAGTGTGATGTACAGTACAACCTCCTCCTTCCAGTGTGATGTACAGTACAACCTCCTCCTTCCAGTGTGATGTACAGTACAACCACCTCCTTCCAGTGTGATGTATAGTACAACCCCCTCCTTCCAGTGTGATGTACAGTACAACCCCCTCCTTCCAGTGTGATGTACAGTACAACCTCCTCCTTCCAGTGTGATGTACAGTACAATCCCCTCCTTCCAGTGTGGTGTACAGTACAACCACCTCCTTCCAGTGTGATGTACAGTACAACCTCCTCCTTCCAGTGTGATGTACAGTACAACCACCTCCTCCTTCCAGTGTGGTGTACAGTACAACCTCCTCCTTCCAGTGTGATGTACAGTACAACCTCCTCCTTCCAGTGTGATGTACAGTACAACCTCCACCTTCCAGTGTGATATACAGTACAACCACCTCCTCCTTCCAGTGTGATGTACAGTACAACCTTCTCCTTCCAGTGTGATGTACAGTACAACCCCTTCCTCCTTCCAGTGTGATGTACAGTACAACTACCTCCTTCCAGTGTGATGTACAGTACAACCCCCCTCCTTCCAGTGTGATGTACAGTACAACCCCCTCCGTCTAGTGTGATGTACAGTACAACCTCCTCCTTCCAGTGTGATGTATAGTACAACCACCTCCTTCCAGTGTGATATACAGTACAACCACCTCCTTCCAGTGTGATGTACAGTACAGCCTCCTCCTTCCAGTGTGATGTACAGTACAACCACCTCCTTCCAGTGTGATGTACAGTACAGCCTCCTCCTTCCAGTGTGATGTACAGTACAGCCTCCTCCTTCCAGTGTGATGTACAGTACAACCACCTCCTCCTTCCAGTGTGATGTACAGTACAACCCCCTCCTTCCAGTGTGATGTACAGTACAACCCCCTCCTTCCAGTGTGATGTACAGTACAACCCCCTCCTTCCAGTGTGATGTACAGTACAACCCCCTCCTTCCAGTGTGATGTACAGTACAACCACCTCCTTCCAGTGTGATGTACAGTACAACCACCTCCTTCCAGTGTGATGTACAGTACAACCTCCTCCTTCCAGTGTGATGTACAGTACAACCACCTCCTTCCAGTGTGATGTACAGTACAACCTCCTCCTTCCAGTGTGATGTACAGTACAGCCTCCTCCTTCCAGTGTGATGTACAGTACAACCACCTCCTTCCAGTGTGATATACAGTACAACCACCTCCTCCTTCCAGTGTGATGTACAGTACAACCTTCTCCTTCCAGTGTGATGTACAGTAAAACCACCTCCTCCTTCCAGTGTGATGTACAGTACAACCTCCTCCTTCCAGTGTGATGTACAGTACAACCTCCTCCTTCCAGTGTGATGTACAGTACAACCACCTCCTTCCAGTGTGATGTATAGTACAACCCCCTCCTTCCAGTGTGATGTACAGTACAACCCCCTCCTTCCAGTGTGATGTACAGTACAACCTCCTCCTTCCAGTGTGATGTACAGTACAATCCCCTCCTTCCAGTGTGGTGTACAGTACAACCACCTCCTTCCAGTGTGATGTACAGTACAACCTCCTCCTTCCAGTGTGATGTACAGTACAACCACCTCCTCCTTCCAGTGTGGTGTACAGTACAACCTCCTCCTTCCAGTGTGATGTACAGTACAACCTCCTCCTTCCAGTGTGATGTACAGTACAACCTCCTCCTTCCAGTGTGATATACAGTACAACCACCTCCTCCTTCCAGTGTGATGTACAGTACAACCTTCTCCTTCCAGTGTGATGTACAGTACAACCCCTTCCTCCTTCCAGTGTGATGTACAGTACAACTACCTCCTTCCAGTGTGATGTACAGTACAACCCCCCTCCTTCCAGTGTGATGTACAGTACAACCCCCTCCGTCTAGTGTGATGTACAGTACAACCTCCTCCTTCCAGTGTGATGTATAGTACAACCACCTCCTTCCAGTGTGATATACAGTACAACCACCTCTTTCCAGTGTGATGTACAGTACAGCCTCCTCCTTCCAGTGTGATGTACAGTACAACCACCTCCTTCCAGTGTGATGTACAGTACAGCCTCCTCCTTCCAGTGTGATGTACAGTACAGCCTCCTCCTTCCAGTGTGATGTACAGTACAACCACCTCCTCCTTCCAGTGTGATGTACAGTACAACCCCCTCCTTCCAGTGTGATGTACAGTACAACCCCCTCCTTCCAGTGTGATGTACAGTACAACCTCCTCCTTCCAGTGTGATGTACAGTACAACCACCTCCTCCTTCCAGTGTGATGTACAGTACAACCTCCTCCTTCCAGTGTGATGTACAGTACAGCCCCCTCCTTCCAGTGTGATGTACAGTACAACTACCTCCTTCCAGTGTGATGTACAGTACAACCCCCCTCCTTCCAGTGTGATGTACAGTACAACCCCCTCCGTCTAGTGTGATGTACAGTACAACCTCCTCCTTCCAGTGTGATGTATAGTACAACCACCTCCTTCCAGTGTGATATACAGTACAACCACCTCCTTCCAGTGTGATGTACAGTACAGCCTCCTCCTTCCAGTGTGATGTACAGTACAACCACCTCCTTCCAGTGTGATGTACAGTACAGCCTCCTCCTTCCAGTGTGATGTACAGTACAGCCTCCTCCTTCCAGTGTGATGTACAGTACAACCACCTCCTCCTTCCAGTGTGATGTACAGTACAACCCCCTCCTTCCAGTGTGATGTACAGTACAACCCCCTCCTTCCAGTGTGATGTACAGTACAACCCCCTCCTTCCAGTGTGATGTACAGTACAACCCCCTCCTTCCAGTGTGATGTACAGTACAACCACCTCCTTCCAGTGTGATGTACAGTACAACCACCTCCTTCCAGTGTGATGTACAGTACAACCTCCTCCTTCCAGTGTGATGTACAGTACAACCACCTCCTTCCAGTGTGATGTACAGTACAACCTCCTCCTTCCAGTGTGATGTACAGTACAGCCTCCTCCTTCCAGTGTGATGTACAGTACAACCACCTCCTTCCAGTGTGATATACAGTACAACCACCTCCTCCTTCCAGTGTGATGTACAGTACAACCTTCTCCTTCCAGTGTGATGTACAGTAAAACCACCTCCTCCTTCCAGTGTGATGTACAGTACAACCTCCTCCTTCCAGTGTGATGTACAGTACAACCTCCTCCTTCCAGTGTGATGTACAGTACAACCACCTCCTTCCAGTGTGATGTATAGTACAACCCCCTCCTTCCAGTGTGATGTACAGTACAACCCCCTCCTTCCAGTGTGATGTACAGTACAACCTCCTCCTTCCAGTGTGATGTACAGTACAATCCCCTCCTTCCAGTGTGGTGTACAGTACAACCACCTCCTTCCAGTGTGATGTACAGTACAACCTCCTCCTTCCAGTGTGATGTACAGTACAACCACCTCCTCCTTCCAGTGTGGTGTACAGTACAACCTCCTCCTTCCAGTGTGATGTACAGTACAACCTCCTCCTTCCAGTGTGATGTACAGTACAACCTCCTCCTTCCAGTGTGATATACAGTACAACCACCTCCTCCTTCCAGTGTGATGTACAGTACAACCTTCTCCTTCCAGTGTGATGTACAGTACAACCCCTTCCTCCTTCCAGTGTGATGTACAGTACAACTACCTCCTTCCAGTGTGATGTACAGTACAACCCCCCTCCTTCCAGTGTGATGTACAGTACAACCCCCTCCGTCTAGTGTGATGTACAGTACAACCTCCTCCTTCCAGTGTGATGTATAGTACAACCACCTCCTTCCAGTGTGATATACAGTACAACCACCTCCTTCCAGTGTGATGTACAGTACAGCCTCCTCCTTCCAGTGTGATGTACAGTACAACCACCTCCTTCCAGTGTGATGTACAGTACAGCCTCCTCCTTCCAGTGTGATGTACAGTACAGCCTCCTCCTTCCAGTGTGATGTACAGTACAACCACCTCCTCCTTCCAGTGTGATGTACAGTACAACCCCCTCCTTCCAGTGTGATGTACAGTACAACCCCCTCCTTCCAGTGTGATGTACAGTACAACCTCCTCCTTCCAGTGTGATGTACAGTACAACCACCTCCTCCTTCCAGTGTGATGTACAGTACAACCTCCTCCTTCCAGTGTGATGTACAGTACAGCCCCCTCCTTCCAGTGTGATGTACAGTACAACCCCCTCCTTCCAGTGTGATGTACAATACAACCCCCTCCTTCTAGTGTGATGTACAGTACAACCTCCTCCTCCTTCCATTGTGATGTACAGTACTACCCCCTCCTTCCAGTGTGATGTACAGTACAACCTCCTCCTTCCAGTGTGATGTACAGTACAACCTCCTCCTTCCAGTGTGATGTACAGTACAACCACCTCCTCCTTCCAGTGTGATGTACAGTACAACCACCTCCTCCTTCCAGTGTGATGTACAGTACAGCATCCTCCTTCCAGTGTGATGTACAGTACAACCACCTCCTTCCAGTGTGATGTACAGTACAGCCTCCTCCTTCCAGTGTGATGTACAGTACAACCTCCTCCTTCCAGTGTGATGTACAGTACAACCCCCTCCTTCCAGTGTGATATACAGTACAGCCTCCTCCTTCCAGTGTGATGTACAGTACAACCCCCTTCTTCCAGTGTGATGTACAGTACAACCACCTCCTTCCAGTGTGATGTACAGTACAACCACCTCCTCCTTCCAGTGTGATGTACAGAACAACCTCCTCCTTCCAGTGTGATGTACAGTACAACCCCCTCCTTCCAGTGTGATGTACAGTACAACCCCCTCCTTCCAGTGTGATGTACAGTACAACCCCCTCCTTCCAGTGTGATGTACAGTACAACCACCTGCTTCCAGTGTGATGTACAGTACAACCACCTCCTTCCAGTGTGATGTACAGTACAACCTCCTCCTTCCAGTGTGATGTACAGTACAACCACCTCCTTCCAGTGTGATGTACAGTACAACCTCCTCCTTCCAGTGTGATGTACAGTACAGCCTCCTCCTTCCAGTGTGATGTACAGTACAACCACCTCCTTCCAGTGTGATATACAGTATAACCACCTCCTCCTTCCAGTGTGATGTACAGTACAACCTTCTCCTTCCAGTGTGATGTACAGTAAAACCACCTCCTCCTTCCAGTGTAATGTACAGTACAACCTCCTCCTTCCAGTGTGATGTACAGTACAACCTCCTCCTTCCAGTGTGATGTACAGTACAACCACCTCCTTCCAGTGTGATGTATAGTACAACCCCCTCCTTCCAGTGTGATGTACAGTACAACCCCCTCCTTCCAGTGTGATGTACAGTACAACCTCCTCCTTCCAGTGTGATGTACAGTACAACCCCCTCCTTCCAGTGTGATGTACAGTACAACCACCTCCTTCCAGTGTGATGTACAGTACAACCTCCTCCTTCCAGTGTGATGTACAGTACAACCACCTCCTCCTTCCAGTGTGGTGTACAGTACAACCTCCTCCTTCCAGTGTGATGTACAGTACAACCTCCTCCTTCCAGTGTGATGTACAGTACAACCTCCTCCTTCCAGTGTGATATACAGTACAACCACCTCCTCCTTCCAGTGTGATGTACAGTACAACCTTCTCCTTCCAGTGTGATGTACAGTACAACCCCCTCCTTCCAGTGTGATGTACAGTACAACCTCCTCCTTCCAGTGTGATGTACAGTACAACCCCTTCCTCCTTCCAGTGTGATGTACAGTACAACTACCTCCTTCCAGTGTGATGTACAGTACAGCCTCCTCCTTCCAGTGTGATGTATAGTACAACCTCTTCCTTCCAGTGTGATATACAGTACAGCCTCCTCCTTCCAGTGTGATGTACAGTACAACCACCTCCTTCCAGTGTGATGTACAGTACAACCCCCCTCCTTCCAGTGTGATGTACAGTACAGCCTCCTCCTTCCAGTGTGATGCACAATACAACCTCCTCCTTCCAGTGTGATGTACAGTACAACCTCCTCCTTCCAGTGTGATATACAGTACAACCACCTCCTCCTTCCAGTGTGATGTACAGTACAACCTCCTCCTTCCAGTGTGATGTACAGTACAACCTCCTCCTTCCAGTGTGATATACAGTACAACCCCCCTCCTTCCAGTGTGATGTACAGTACAACCTCCTCCTTCCAGTGTTATGTACAGTACAACCCCTTCCTCCATCCAGTGTGATGTACAGTACAACCACCTCCTTCCAGTGTGATGTACAGTACAGCCTCCTCCTTCCAGTGTGATGTATAGTACAACCTCTTCCTTCCAGTGTGATGTACAGTACAACCCCCCTCCTTCCAGTGTGATGTACAGTACAACCTCCTCTTTCCAGTGTGATGTACAGTACAACCTCCTCCTTCCAGTGTGATGTACAGAACAACCCCTCCTTCCAGTGTGTGATGTACAGTACAACCCCCTCCTTCCAGTGTGATGTACAGTACAACCCCCTCCTTCCAGTGTGATGTACAGTACAACCCCCTCCTTCCAGTGTTATGTACAGTACAACCTCCTCCTTCCATTGTGATGTACAGTACAACCACCTCCTTCCAGTGTGATGTACAGTACAACCCCCTCCTTCCAGTGTGATGTACAGTACAACCACCTCCTCCTTCCAGTGTGATGCCCAATACAACCTCCTCCTTTCAGTGTGATGTACAGTACAACCCCCTCCTTCCAGTGTTATGTACAGTACAACCTTCTCCTTCCAGTGTGATACAGTACAACCCCCCTCCTTCCAGTGTGATGTACAGTACAACCTCCTCCTTCCAGTGTTATGTACAGTACAACCCCTTCCTCCTTCCAGTGTGATGTACAGTACAACTACCTCCTTCCAGTGTGATGTACAGTACAGCCTCCTCCTTCCAGTGTGATGTATGGTACAACCTCTTCCTTCCAGTGTTATGAACAGTACAACCCCCCTCCTTCCAGTGTGATGTACAGTACAACCCCCTCCTTCCAGTGTGATGTACAGTACAACCCCTCTTTCCAGTGTGATGTACAGTACAAACTCCTCCTTCCAGTGTGATGTACAGTACAACTACCTCCTTCCAGTGTGATGTACAGTACAACCTCCTCCTTCCAGTGTGATGTACAGTACAACCTCCTCCTTCCAGTGTGATGTACAGTACAACCCCCTCCTTCCAGTGTGATGTATAGTACAACCTCCTCCTTCCAGTGTGATGTACAGTATAACCCCCTCCTTCCAGTGTGATGTACAGTACAACCTCCTCCTTCCAGTGTGTACAGTACAACCTCCTCCTTCCAGTGTGATGTACAGTACAGCCCCCCTCCTTCCAGTGTGTACAGTACAACCCCCTCCTTCCAGTGTGATGTACAGTACAACCTCCTCCTTCCAGTGTGATGTACAGTACAGCCCCCTCCTTCCAGTGTGATGTACAGTACAACCTCTTCCTCCTTCCAGTGTGATGTACAGTACAACCTCCTCCTCCTTCCAGTGTGATGTACAGTACAACCCCCTCCTTCCAGTGTGATGTACAGTACAACCTCCTCCTTCCAGTGTGATGTACAGTACAACCTCCTCCTCCTTCCAGTGTGATGTACAGTACAACCTCCTCCTTCCAGTGTGATGTACAGTACAACCTCCTCCTTCCAGTGTGATGTACAGTACAACCTCCTCCTCCTTCTAGTGTGATGTACAGTACAGCCCCCTCCTTCCAGTGCATTTAGCATAATAAAGAGCAGTAAATAATAGGAGGATCACGTGTTTCTCCTGCACAGGCTCTTGCATTACCTCTCACGGGACAGAAAGGATCAGAGCTGCTCTGGAAGTTGTAGCTTTGCTCCACCCTGCTGTGCACAGCGCCATCTACTGGGGTCTTCCAACGTAGATCTATATCATGTTTTACTCTGCCGCCATCTAGTGGCCTTTTGGAGGAAATGCATCCTCAAAGACTTGCTGAATCATTGCAGATGAATGGGGGAGACATAATCATAAAATTCTGTCAGTCCTGTTCCCCAGTGATGGGACTTTTCTTGTGGACAGCGACTGAATATTTATCTCATTGTTAACAGACCTGAGCAGAACCATCATCCTTGTAGGGCGTAGCCACGTTAACAAGTATTGCAATTGCTCAGCGGTTCAATGCTTCACTGACGACGGATAGATTTAGTCATTGATGGTCTTTTCACGCTACCTATACTGTCATTTTTGGTGCCTGGATTTATTGTCCTCTGGACGGCTAGCGTCGCTTGCTTGGCTCGGGTCATCCCTTCGCTTGGACATCTTTTAATTACTCATCTAAGTCCAGGGCTGGGCCGAGGCAGAGGCGAAAGAGGCTCCAGCCTCAGGGTCAGTGTAGGAGGGGGTGAAGGGCGGGGCTTAGGCAGAGGCGAGAGAGACTCCAGCCTCAGGGCGCAGTGTAGGAGGGGGTGCAGGGCGGGGCCAAGGCGAGAGAAGCTCCAGCCTCAGGGCGTTTGTGTAGGAGGGGGCGCAGGGCGGGGCTGAGGCGAGAGACGCTCCAGCCTCAGGGCGTAGTGTAGGAGGGGGTGCACAACTCACTCAGCTATCATTCCCCTATTGTGCTTGCAGCAGAGAGAAATAAGAAAAGGGGATACATGGCAGTGACTGCAAGCCAGATAACTAGAGATTAGGCCGCAGGCATGGGCAAACTTGGCCCTCCAGCTGTTAAGGAACTACAAATCCCACAATGCATTTGCCTTTATGAGTCATAACTGTGGCTGTCAGACTCCTGCAATGCATTGTGGGACTTGTAGTTCCTCAACAGCTGGAGGGCCAAGTTTGCCCATGCCTGGTAGGGTGTTGGGGGCCCTGGGGCACCTCTTAGTCTAATAGCAATCAGTGTGGGAGGGCTGGGGTGGGAGGGATGGAGGGGCGCACTTTGGTGTCTCAGCCTTGGGTGCTGGAGGACCTTGTCCCGGCTCTTTCTATGTCCACTTGGATAGGGCCATTGTGCACCAGGGCCCTCACTTGCTGGGCTTCAGGCTGGAAACTCAGATGGCTCTGCTGAGGGTAGCAGAATTTTATAAGGGAAAATAGTCTCTAAGGGCCCTAAGCTGCAGGTACTCAGTGCGCATGCGCAGGACAAGGTGCAATTTTTCTAGCTGAAAATCCATAGAACACCGGCCATACATCAGGGGCAACCTGGGCAATGCCCCAGGGCCCCAAACCTGCTTCCAGGCCTCCCCTCCACTTTACTGTGGTCCTTGGGACCCCTGCAAAGTTTTCGGCAGCGTAGCGACTCACTTGTCCCGGCTGGCGCTCTCCTTGTGGCTCCGTGCGTTCCCCTCTCCATCCCCGCTGGCCGCAACTTCTCAGGGACCTGACCGCATATTATGTAATAACAGGCACGTGGTCAGGGAGGAGAGGCGCCCCTGTGAGGATGCAGACGGGAATGCATGGAGCCCAGAAGTAATGGAGGAGCGAGCCAGCCGCGACATTTGTCCAAGCTTGCTGTTACTTACATGAGGTAGTAAAAATCTTCTTGATCTGACTGCTTGTGCGCTAGTCCTTCTCCTCATGAAGGATGCCAAGTATCTTCTTTATTCTTTACAGAAGCCCTTCCTAGATATGATCGATAGGTAGATGATGGCCGGACTCCCTCCTTGCTTGCACACTGCTTTGGCAGTTGGACTGAGAAACTGTCATTCAGTAACTGCTTTTGAAAAAAAAAAATCTAACTGATAATATAACACATCAATGTTACAGACTGATTTCTCAATACTTGCCTACAGAGCAGGGACAAGGTCCTCCAGCACCCAAGGCTGAGACACCAAAGTGCGCCCCTCCATCCCTCCCACCCCAGCTGTCACACACTGATTGCTATTAGACTAAGAGGGCCACAGGGCCCACAACATCCCCAACACCTTAATATCTAGTTCTCTGGCTTGCAGTCACTGCTATGTATCCCCTTTTCTTATTTCTTTCTGCTTCAAACACAATTAGGAATGACAGCTGAATGAATTGTGCGCCACTTCCTACACTGCGCCCTGAGGCTGGAGCCTCTCCAGCCTATGCCTCGGCCCGGCCCTGCTTGCCTAGCCTCATGCTAGCGCAGAGGCTGCTGGGTCCTGTTTGACCTCATCGCCGCTCTTTTACTTTGCAGACACGCCCCCCACGTATGAGCACGGCTGCACTGCTCCTGTGTGAGCAGCACGGGACGCTTGTATGGCTTCAGGTGCAGCTGTACTCACACAGGTGCAGAGTGGCCAGCTTAAAGGGGCACTACAGCGAAAAATTGTAAAATTTAAAATATGTGCAAACATAGACAAAGAAGAAGTACCTTTTTCCAGAGTAAAATGAGCCATAAATTACTTTTCTCCTATGTTGCTGTCACTTACAGTAGGTAGTAGAAATCTGACAGAAGTGACAGGTTTTAGACTAGTCTATCTCTTCATGGGGGATTCTCAGCAAGGCTTTTATTCTTTATAAAGATATTCCCTAAAAAGGATTTAAACAATGATGCTGGCCGGCTTCCCTGCTCACTACACAGTGTTTTGGCAGTTGGACAGAGCAACTGCCATTCACTAAGTGCTTTGGAAAATAAATAAATCCCTGAGAATCCCCCATGAAGAGATGGACTAAAACCTGTTGCTTCTGTCAGATTTCTACTACTTACTGTAAGTGACAGCAACATAGGAGAAAAGTAATTTATGGCTCATTTTACTCTGGAAAAAATGTACTTTTTATTTGTCTATGTTTTCACATATTTTTAATTTTACAATTTTTCGCCATAGTGCCCCTTTAAAGGAAACATAAAGTAAAATGGGCTGCCCCATGGTCTACTTACCCAGGGCTTCCTCCAGCCCCTTGCAGCCGACATGTCTCACACAGCATCTCCGCTCACAGCCGCCAGCCCAGGGTCCCCGCCAGCGCATAGGCCAAACTCCTCTGCTGCGCCTGCGCGAGCACCGCTGTCACGGACAATGTGGACTTGATTCACAGAGGCGCTCGTGCAGGCGCAGTAGAGGAGGATGGCCTCTGCACCGGGGGGGGGGGGGGACCACGGGCCGGCGGCTGCTGCGTGGGGCATGTCGGCTGCAAGGGGCTGAAGAAAGCCCCGGGCGAGTATATCATGGGGCAGCACATTTTACTTTATGTTTCCTTTAAACACACCTTCTAAACCTCCTCGGCTTTCTGGTTTCCTCCGTGCACGTTAGGTCACATGACACGCCGGGAGACGTGCACAGATGCCCGAAAGCCGCTAGGAACTACAGGAAGTTTAGAAGACAGCGCTGCACACTTAGTGAGTATTTTTTTGCCCTGAAAACCCCCAAAATCATCATAGACCCCTCAGGCCTGCTGGTTAGTTGAGACTTCTGGTTGCCTGAGTTCTGGTTGCCTGAGTTCTGGTGATCTGAGTTCTGGTTGCCTGAGTTCTGGTTGCCAGAGTTCTGGTGGCCCGAGTTCTGGTGGCCCGAGTTCTGGTGGCCCGAGTTCTGGTGGCCCGAGTTCTGGTTGCCTGACTTCTGGTTGCCTGACTTCTGGTGGCCTGAGTTCTGGTGGCCTGAGTTCAGGGGACCTGAGTTCTGGTGGCCTGAGTTCTGGTTGCCTGAGTTCTGGTGGCCCGAGTTCTGGTGGCCCGAGTTCTGGTGGCCCGAGTTCTGGTGGCCCGAGTTCTGGTGGCCCGAGTTCTGGTGGCCCGAGTTCTGGTGGCCCGAGTTCTGGTGACCCGAGTTCTGGTGGCCTGAGTTCTGGTGGCCTGAGTTCTGGTGGCCTGAGTTCTGGTGGCCTGAGTTCTGGTGGCCTGAGTTCAGGGGACTTTGCTGTAATATTTTCTTGCTTGCTGGTGGCTTAAAAAGGAACTCCAGTGAAAATAATGTCATAAAAAAGTGCTTCATTTTACAATAATTATGTATAAATGATTTAGACAGTGTTCGCCCATTATAAAATCTTTCCTCTCCCTGACACCTGGCAGGTGATGTCAGTGGAAGGAGATGCTGCTAGCTTTTTGGCAGTTGGATCAGCTGTTAGTTCCCACAATGCACCATGGTCCTGACATCACACTGTGGGAGGGGTTTCACCACAATATCAGTCATACAGAGCCCCCTGATGATCCGTTTGTGAAAAGGAATAGATTTCTCATGTAAAAGGGGGTATCAGCTACTGATTGGGATGAAGTTAAATTCTTGGTTAGTTTCTCTTATTTATAATGTAAAAATATCACCCAGGAGAAAACTTAAGATAAAAGGGGAATTAAATCATTCCCAATAACTCTTGTGTGTATGTGAGGATACCTCCCCTGGCCTCAATTGTGCAGCGGGAGGAGAAGGGGGAGGGGAGTAATTCTCATCAACAAATGTGTATTTAGCGCTGGAACTGCTTTGAATGGATATTTAGACCGGGAAGTGTTTATTAAATTCAGGCTTTCCAGAGCAATTATTTTATCTTTCTGTGAAAGAAAATAACTTCTGGGCCTGAACCATTGTTTCCAATCGATCACAAAGATGGGATGGGATGGTTGATCGATTAGGACATTGAACCGATAATGGGCACCTTTCATAAGCAGAGATCCAAGATCCACTCTGCAGCACGATGGTTGTGCAGCTATAAACATGTAATCATGTGGCCTGAAAGGAGGCTGCAATGTTTATTTCCTTTTAAACAATACCAGTTGCCTGGCAGTCCTGCTGATCTATTTGGCTGCAGTAGTGTCTGAATCACACCAGAAACAAGTATGCAGCTAATCTTGTCAGATCTGACAATAATGTCAGAAACACCCGATCTGCTGCATGCTTGTTCAGGGGCTATGGCTAAAAGTATTAGAGGCAGAGGATCAGCAGGGCACATCTGGTATTGCTTAAAAGGTATATAAACATGGCAGCCTCCATATAAATCTTGCTTCAGTTGTCCTTTAAGGTTACTGTAGAAGGTGCTTAAAAGAAAAGTAGTTAAGAATCATGAAAAGGGGTATATGAGGGTCACTTACCTCCTACAGGAAGTCCCAGCAGCTGCAGAGCCAAGGAAGATCATTGAAGATCAAAAACAACATGTTTCGTGCACTATCTGCTCACTTCTTCAGGGTCACAGAGCAGCCACTGATTTATGAGGGTATAGAGCACCTCTGTGAGGAATTTAAACTAAACCAGCTAGACTAATTTATAGACAGCCTCGCCCTTTGTGACCTACAGCTGCCTGCGCACTCCCTACTCTGCCTGCGCACTCCCATCTTAGGTGAGTGATCTGGCAGTAAGAGGTTGTGGAGGATGGAAATGACAATCACTTGCAGAAATGATACTGTTATATTACAAGATTTATTTAACATGCACACATATCTGTTCAGTAAGCTGCACCTATTCAGTAAGGAGTTCTGTGGGCGAGACTCCTTAACACTGCTACTGCCTACTGCCTGCCCTCTAGTGGCTGCCTCGCAAGCGCTTTGAGTCCAACAGGAGAAAAGCTCTATACAAAGAAAGGAATTATTATTATCTTTAAACCTTTTTTAAATGCATAGTTCATTTCTAGCTAAGTTCTGTTAGGAATATGCCAGGGGCGGGGCTCTGTAGAGGGAGCTGCAGCTGGTTGGTTGGCTCCGCCTCCATCTTGTTCATCTGACCTGCAGGTGGGCGGGGGACAGACTCTCTTAAAGTGGACCTGAACTCAGAACTTCCTTTCTGCTCTTAAAGATACACAACAGCATAACCTTTAAACAAAAAACATCTTTGTTACAGCGGATACACAAATCCTAAAATAAATCTGCAGTTTCTACGTCCAGCTTTCAGGAAAGCAGACATATTGTTAACAAGCTGTGCTTTCAAATGAGCTTATCTGCCGTGGCAGTCAGGTGACACAAGGGAGAGATCAAATTACAACTTGAGATTAGACACAAATGAGGGGGAATGAGACAGGTTAAACGCTCTAAATACATACAGGGTGCATTTCTCTCCATTTTCCTTCTGTCCTGTGCAAGAGTTCAGGTCCACTTTAAATGTTCTGCAGGTCTGTGCTGCAGGTAGTAGGCGGTGACCATACATCTGGCAATTTTGTGCCCCATCGACCATCGATAATTTTATCAGACTGGATGAAAATAGGTATTACAGTAAGCATACCCAATCGATTTAAAGGGAACCAGAGACAAAGCATAGCTAAAAAATGGAAAAAGATGTTATACATACCTGAGGCTTCCTGCAGCCCCATAAGCCTGGATCGCTCCCGCCGTCCTCCGCTGTCTCTATCGCCGCTATCGGGTCCCATCACTTCCGGCGGACGCAGCCAATTGTACGCATGTGCAGGGGCTCCCTCCGGCTTTGTACGCCTGCGCTGTACGGAGGGAGCGCACTGCGCTTGCGTCGACTAGCGGATATTACGGGACCCAGTGCTGGCGGACAGCGGCATCGGAGGACGGCAGTGTGGGCGCGATCCAGGCTTATGGAGCTGGCCGAAGCCCCAGGTATGTATAAATCTATTTCTTCTACGTCTCTGGTTCTCTTTAAGGCCCAGATTAGTTGAAATGCATGCATAGGATATGCTTCTTACCAGTCCCACTGGCACAACTCCCAGCCTACTCCGCCATCACCCCTTGTGGCACCAGGTCTGTGTGACGTCACACACCACTTGATGGCGCTCGTGGAGCACACAGGGGTGAGGGCAGATGAGGCCGAGACTCACACCAGCGGGACAGGTGGGAATTTACACTGCGCGGGCACTGGGGGAGGACATTTTACATTTGAGGGGCGGACCAAGCAGGTTGCGGCATTGTAAAGCCGCATCTACACACGTAGATGCGGCCGCGATGCTCCTTATCAATCGAGCCGCTAATGCGGCTCGATTGATAAGATCCAACAGGACGGATCTTGCTTCCGCCGATTCCCTGCTCGCTCCCCGCAAGGGGACAATGGCAGGGAATCGAGCGTAAGATAAGCGGCGCCGGCGGGGAATCGAATGCGGCACACGCGCGGCGAGCGGGGAAGCGGAAGAGGCGATCCAGCGGCTAATCGAGCCGCCGGATCGCAGCCTCATCTACGCGTGTAGATGAGGCTTAAGGCTGATTCCAGTTAGATTTCATGCTGCTGTGTATAGGCAGCCAACAGATCTTTCTCCAATTAGATTGGATCAGAGAGAGATCTATCTCGTGGTAAATCTGCCCATGCATTGCTTGATAAATGGGGACATTAAGGCCTTGTTCACATTATAAATTGCCAGCACTATTGTAAGCGCTGAGCGATTTGAGCTTTTTTAAAACGCTTTTCCCTGCACTTTGCACTTAGAAAAGCACTTTTTTAAGCGCTTTTGCTGAGTAATTCGTTTTTTCACTTCCTGACGTCAGTGAAGTGAACTCTTTGATCCAGAAATGAGTAAATACAATGTATTCATAAAAGCGCTCGGGAAATAGCTCTACAAAGCGCTTTTTCAAGCGTTTTGCAATTTCGCTATACCTTCCATTGAGCCAAAGCGCTCAGAAAATGGTACATGTAGCGTGTTTGCGATTTTTAATAAAAGCAATATGAACCCTCTCATAGAAAAACATGGCACAAGCATTGAGGGCGATTTCTAAAATCGCCTGTGCTTAAAGAGACTCTGAAGCGAGTCAAAATCCACTCTTTTAACTTTTATTTATGTTAAGCACTATAGCTAGTGCTAAAACGCTGCATCCCCGCGGCAAAAGGAGGGGTTTCTACCCTCCTAATCACAGGGCAAAATCCACGACTTTCTTGGTCGCGGGTTTTGCTGCCCGGGGAGGCAGAGCTTTGAGCTGCAGCTTCAATCAGCTACGGATCTCCGCCCCCCCTCAGTGAAGGAAGAGTGAGAGGGGCAGGGAGAAACAGCGATCAGCGGGGATTGACGTTCGAAGAGGCAGAGCTACAGCTCTAAGCTCTGCCTCAATCAGGAAGCGCTCCTTGCAATTAGCCCAGGGGATTTGGGGGGGGGGGGGGGGTTATAAACCCCTCCTTTTGCATCGAGGATGCAGCGTTTTAGCACTAGCTATAGTGCTGCTTATCAAATAAAAGTTAAAAACATGGCTTTTAACTCGCTTCAGTCTCGTTTTAAAAAAAATCTGCAAACACTCATAGTGTGAACAAACCCTTAAAGCCCGTACACACGCTCAACAAAACTGCCTGATTGTCGTTCCGATTTTAGACTGTTGGACGACAATCAGGCGACTTGACGAGCGACTGATAACAGGCATTGCGCCCGATTCGACTGTCGGATCTATGTTGGCCTACTGTGGTCTGATATGGTGCAGATGGTCTGTGTGTAGAAGTCATTTGAACGACTGTTAAACAACTTGCACTGTGTTTTCAATGTGTAGTCCGTCGTTCCGCTATCGTGCGCATTATGTAAATGAGTTGGTTGTCTATCTGTCTGGACGTGTGGAAATACAGGTCGTGCGGTACGTCAGGTCGTGCTGTTCATCGTGTGAGTGGTCGTTTGCATGTTGTGCGCTTGTTGAACGTGTGTAAGTAGTATCATTGCCCACGCAAGTATAGGACACATTGAAGGCTTCAGTAGCATGGTCATGGCTTAATCCAGGGGTGTAGCAATAGGGGGTGCAGAGGTTGCAACCGCATCGGGGCCCTTGGGCAAGAGGGGCCCACCCTCAACCACAGTATTAGCTCTCTATTGGCCGTGCTCATAATAATCACTTCTATAGATACTTTGAATAGTGGTAATCGTTAAACTGTTCCCCATCCCCTTCTTGCACCTCAGACACTGTAGTTGTCCTTGGCAGGTTTTGGTGCGCCATATCAATTATTATGTATAGAGTGCTTGGGGGGGCCCCATTGTAAAACTTGCATCCGGGCCCACAGCTCCTTAGCTACGCCACTGGCTTAAGTGGACCCAAATTAAAAATACAAGATTTCAGAAATAAAATCTATTTTCTAAATTATAATAATAAATAGCAGCCTTTTTTCAGCTGCACGATGACAAATATAAAATATTTTACATTTATTGGAGGAACCCCTCCCTTCCTTTCATATTGCCGGGACAGAATCCGGCAGACTGGTGGAGTAGGAGGTGTCCGGCAATGGAGGAATTGCTAATGGCTGCCACCTGTATAACCCTAGTAATGAGAAGAGAAGGGTGAAAAGCATGCACTGAAATGCTCATAGGCTGGAAGGAGTGTTTATTTATCTGTGTATGTGTCAGAGTGATGCAACTAAATATTTTGAATTAAAAAATGTTTGGTTTGGGTCCGCTTTAATCTGTGATCTCTGCACTCCGGAGGCTGGAGGGGGGTGACTGTTATGTACATGCCTAATGAGTCGGTCCCTGGATCTCTGCACTCCGGAGGCTGGAGGATGACTGTGTATGAATAGATGCAGTTATGTACAAGCTGCACTTTACCAGACCAGGGCCAGATAAGGCAGATCAGTTACATATATAGTAAAAGGTCAGCACCGCGCTCCTTATACTGAATAATCATCCTCACTATCTCGCCCTCAATCATCTCCAGATCCCCTTCTCTGGTATGGGGAGGGTTTGGGATGCAGGATATACATCAGACTTGTTTACCTAGATGGCCACTGTTATTATCAGAAGTCTCATATTAGTTTTTGGCTCCAGGCATTCAGTTGTGGGCTCCGCATTACAGGAAAGATATCGCAGCTTTACAGCAGGTGCAGAGACCAGCCACAACACTGATACGAGGGATGGAAGGTCTCACCAAGAAAGGTTAGAAGAACTGGGCTTATTCAGTCTGGAGAAAAGACGCCTTAGAGGGGATTTTATTCATAAATATAAATACATAATAGAACAATGCAAAAGCTTGCCAGTTGAACTTTTTGCCCCTAGGCTCCAATAGAGCTTCCTTGATGATCTAGAGTGGGCCAAACATAACGCAAAGTGGGGAATCCACTTGCGGGCCAAATTTGATGGCACTGCAGGCCAGAGTTTGACATGTATGGACTAGGGCAGTGGTGATGAAGTTATGGCAAGGATGCATCAGGGGGCATTCAGAGCCCACGCTGTGGGCACACATGCGGTTCACCATTATGCCTCTCGGAGTGAATTGGACGTGGAGGAAGCTGCATGCAGAGTGAGTAGCTGAGGAGGATGCATGCAACTCTTTTCTCTCGCAGACGTTCAGTCTCTATGTGTAGCACCATAGAGCTGAAGCGCCTGGGAGGAGGATGGAGACGGGTTGCATGTGTCCTCATGGTTCCTGGAGAGGTGAGATACTAGTGTGGTTGAATCAGATGGACAAGTCTTCTTTCACCCAAACTATGTAATGTGTATATTGGGAAAGAGACCTCACTGTACAGTCAGATCACCTTAGTGGTTACCCAGTCTCTGCAGTTCGATGTCCCTCCTCCCCAACATTTACTCTCATAGTGAACCCCTAACGGCCCAAGCGCCCATCTCTCGGACGTCAAACAAGCTCTGCCACTGAGACTACCCATAACAGCACCTGCTCTCGAGGGAAGGTCTGCCTCAGGAGGTTAGAATTAGGCCCCTAGTCAGGCATGTTACCACAAAAGTAGTTATGTCAAACTATATCTGCATTTACAGAAGGCTTGGATACTTTCCTTGCATTGAAGGGCATCCACGGCTATTATTACTAGGTAAATCTAGGAGAGTTGATCCAGGGATTTAACTGACTGCCATCTGGAGTCGGGAAGGAATTTTTCCCTTTTACGGTTAACTGGCCCAGGCCTTGCATTTTTCACCTTCCCCTGGATCACCTGGGATGTGTGAGGGTTCAGGATGGTATTGTGCTTTTTTCTGGTTGAACTTGATGGATGGATGTCTTTTTTTCAACAAAGCTAACTATGTAACTACTGTGACAGCAACAAAGGGAAAAAAAATCTATAGTGCATTTTACTCAAGGAGAAATGTACATTTACACATATGCATTTTATATTTTTCACTATTTTTGCCTTTAAAAAAAATCCCCCAAACTCTGGATAACTAATATCAGACAAGGGTATACAGTCCTTAGGCGTTCCATAAAGGATAAGAAGCTGAGGCCTGGAGCCCCAAGAATGTTTCTAATTTAGGTTTCTGTGAGAATATCAAAATATATTCCCGAGATTCCAAAAAGAAAAAACAAAAATAATCATCTACGTCTCTCATGAAATGTGAGGGATTGGAGCAGGATCTTCCTTTATACGATGGCCTTGTGGTGGGCACAGATGGTTCCATGTGGCCGGTTAAGGTCTCTCTACTTGGATCTTCTAGGTGACGTTGAGTAGCCTTCTAGATGACCTGTTGGTTGATTGCTGGATTGTCCGTTCTGGAGGTGTCAAGGCCTGGGGGACATTACACCCCGTTGCAGGAGTGACTGTACTATGATCTGTACACGGCCCAGTCCTTCACAGTCCATGATGTCATGAGGGGCGCAGATGTCCTCCTGGGAGAAGAGCAAGGAAGAGTCCGAGAAGACAGAGTTATAGAGACATTATGGAAGCAGATGAGGTGAGGGGCAGACACAGAGTCCAGGCATGGAGATCACGTTGCACAGATTCAAAAAAAGGTAAGAAAAGGGGAGGAGCCAGCAGAACAGAAGGAATAAAAGAAGAACAATGGTGACAAAATTAGCAAAACATACGGTTATTTATCCATGCCGAGGCCATCATGTGACCAGTGGCCCACAACATCCAATTCAATATTTTTACTCCACTTTCACCCTTGGCTGCATGTTTGTGGGCAATGTAGTGGTCTGAATGTTCAGCCCAACGTTACCGCTAACTTCACAACCACCATTTTGGTCCTTACTATAGATCAGGGGTGTCAAACTCAAATACAAAGGGGGCCGAGATTGAACACTTTGACACCCCCCCCCCCCCCTACAGTTCCCTGGTGTCTAGTGCTCCTCCCTCCCCTATACAATTCCCTGCTGTCTAGTGGCCCTTCCTCTCCTATACAGTTCCCTGCTGTCTAGTGCCCCTCCCTCCCCTATACAGTTCCCTGCTGTCTAGTGCCCCTCCCTCCCCTATACAGTTCCCTGCTGTCTAGTGCCCCTCCCTCCCCTATACAGTTCCCTGCTGTCTAGTGCCCCTCCCTCCCCTATACAGCTCCCTGGTGTCTAGTGCTCCTCTCTCCCCTATACAGTTCCCTGGTGTCTAGTGCCCCTCCCTCCCCTATACAGTTCCCTGCTGTCTAGTGCTCCTCCCTCCCCTATACAGTTCCCTGCTGTCCAGTGCTCCTCCCTCCCCTATACAGTTCCCTGCTGTCCAGTGCCCCTCCCTCCCCTATACAGTTCACTGCTGTCTAGTGCCCCTCCTCTACTATACAGTTCCCTGGTGTCTAGTGCTCCTCCCTCCCCTATACAGTTCCTTGGTGTCTAGTGCTCCTCCCTCCCCTATACAGTTTCCTGTCTAAAGCCTCTCCCTCCCCTATACAGTTCCCTGGTGCCTAGTGTCCCCCCCTTCCTCCACTATACAGTTCCCTATCCTATTGTCTAGTGGCCCCATACCTCCACTATACAGTTCCCTGGTTTCTAGTGCCCCTCCCCCAAATGCAGTTCTCTGCTGTCTAGTGCCCCCTTCCTTCCCTATACAGTTCCCTGGTGTCTAGTGACCCCATATCTCCCCTATACAGTTCCCTGGTGTCTAGTGGCCCCTCTCCCTCCCTATACAGTTCCCTGGTGTCTAATGGCACTATATCTCCCCTATACCGTTCCCTGGTGTCTAGTGCCCCTCCCTCTCCTAAACAGTTCCCTGGTTTCTAGTGCCCCTCCCCCAAATGCAGTTCTCTGCTGTTTAGTGCCCCCTTCCTTCCCTATACAGTTCCCTGGTGTCTAGTGGCCCCTCTCCCTCCCCTATACAGTTCCCTGGTGTCTAGTGGCCCTATATCTTCCCTATACAGTTCACTGGTGTCTAGTGGCCCCATATCTCCCCTATACAGTTCCCTGGTATCTAGTGCCCCTCCCTGTCCTATACAGTTCCCTGGTGTCTAGTGGCCCATATCTCCCCTATACAGTTCCCTGGTGTCTAGTGGCCCTCGGAATGATTAGACTCTTGTTGACCTGCTCTAGTGATAAGTGAGAAAAACAAGGCAATGGGGGGCAACCAGTGGAAAAGAGATGGGTCAGCGCTCTCACTGTACAGCACTCGAGTTCAGTGCTTCACTCCCAGCCAGGATGCTAGTTATATGGAGTTTGTATGTTCTCTTGTTTTTGGGAGCTTACGCCTACAACTCCAAAATATATACCGTATTTTTCAGCAAAAATGGGGAGAAAGTCCCTGCTTATGTCTTACAGTCTGGAGCTCCTCATACGATGAAAAATACAGTACGTTACTTACCTCTAAACCTGTCCCTAAAATCTTGTAGACCGTTAGATTTTAAGCCCCTTTGAGGAACGGCACTATATATAAGTAAAATAATAATTCATTGAAAACCACACAAGCACACCAGAGCAGCAAATAAAAGCTGCAGAACATGCTGAAGGACCTGATGAGCTGAGAGATGTTACCTCCACAAGAAAAGGCATCAGGATTTGGCACTGGTGGGTTCATTTTTGCCTTGGAGCATGTAGGATTCTAGCTGTAAGCTCCACCCCTATCAATGTCTAAAACATTGCCGTAAAGTGGAAGTCAAATTTGGGTTCTATATTTTCTTGTTATATAGCTAGGACCTCCACCAAATTTGTATTACTTTTTCTCTGCCTATCACAGGTATTTTCAACCAATTACTACCCTAGTAACTCAACAGGAGGTCAGGCAAGATCACCTTGAACAGAGCAGCCCACCAATCACCAGCCTGGTAACCCAACAGGAGGTCATGCAAGATCATCTTGAACAGAGGGATTCACCAATCACCAGCCTAGTAAGCCCAACAGGAAGTTAGGCAAGAGCATCCTGAGCAGAGTGATTCACCAATCACCAGCCTAGTAAGCCCATCAGGAAGTTAGGCAAGAACAGCCTGAACAGAGCAAACCACTATACAGTGATGAGCGCTACGAGTACCTAGCTACTTATAATCGAAATATAAATTACATTAGATAGTGCTGCCCGCTGTAGAGAGGGTGTTAACTTACCTATGCCGTCGCCTATAGCCAATGCATTCCACGTAACTCCCTCCAGGTTTGAAGGAGGAAGTAATGGAGTTAGGCCCCGTTCACACTTGCGGTTCGAGTCCGCAAGTGTACGGGTCCCGCAAAGAGACCGTACGGGTCTCTGCGGTGGCCACAAGTTGCGGATCCGGAATGTATCAGTTCTGGCTACAATAAAGTAGCCGGAACTAGATACATTGCAGTGCCAGAAAGGTACCGCAAGCATGGGGGATACCGGCGTGTAGTCTGGGCCCCCCAAGTGGCATAGGACCGGTGCTGGAAGCATCCGGTCCTATTGCCAGTGTGAGAAACATCCGTTTCTCATTGCACAGCATGGCCGCATGTTCGGGTCAGGATCCGGCCCGGGTGCGTGGGCTGGATGATCCGGACCCGAAAAATAGCGCATGTTGGAAAGGTGTCCGGAGTCCGGATCCGATCCGGCTCTGTTCTGTACAGAACGGATGCATGTGAACATCCGTATAGACTTTGCATTGCTATGCGGAACGTACGTTCCGTTTGTACAGTATACGGTCCGGATCCGATCAGGCGAATCTGGACAGCGAACGCTAATGTGAACCAGGCCTTACATGTACCGCATCGCCTATAGGCGGCAGCACAGGTACGTTAACTCCCTCTCTGTCGCGGGCAGCGCTACCTAATTATAATTTCAATTCATGGTGGTGAGCGCAGCCATAAGAACCTCTGACAAGCCCTTGTGCCGCGTCTGACATCAGAGGTAGGCGGGATCATCACCTGTGTATAATCCTTGCAGTGTGCGATAAACTTACAAGACCGTGATGGAGTTTTGCCGGCACTGATGAGATTCATGATTTACCCCGCGAGACGGGCGATGAGGAGGGAATCATTTTCCTTTTATGCAAATTCTAGGTAGTTCGGAAGCAGATTCTTCATTTGATTGGTCCGATTCCAAATTGCATAAAATTAACATATATAAATTAGCATCAACCCGTAGGGAGCGTGTGCTGTTTCCATAGCATTCAGCAGAATTCACCAGACAAGCAATCAAATGGCTATCAGTGTTTAATAGTCATAAATAAACATTTACATGTCCTCGTAGTCACTGTACAGTGCAGCATGTTGTGTGTTCAGTCTCGTGTGTGTCTGTGTGTCTATACAATGTGTACACCGCTAGTGTGTGTCTATACAATGTGTACATCGCTAGTGTGTGTGTCTACATAGGCACTACAGGCTTGCATGGTTTCTGTATTACAAACTTCTCTTTCTAGAAAATATATTAGACCTAATAATACTAGTATCTTCTTTATATAAGGCAGCTATTATTGTGTCGAGATGTTATATGGGGGGGGGGGGGGGGGGGTTATTAGAGGGCGGGTGTGGCTGTAGCAAGCTACACAAAGTCGGGGTATTTGGCTACGAGGTCCCCACGAACCCCAGTAACAGTATTTTTCACAGAAAAGCAGACAGGGTCACTACGTTGATGATTTTTCCAACATGGTGCTACTTTAATTGCAATTTGTATGCAGAGCGGAGTTGGGCCAATCCAAATTGGTTGAAATTACATTTGATTGGTCCAATGTCAATCTGAGTACCAACTGCACAGAAATGAAAGGGGGGGGGGGGGGGGGTTCTACAAATTCCACTGTGGGGGGCGGAGCTGTGGACCCAGACGCAGAGATCTCAGAAAGGGATTCCCGACATGTATGACATGCTGAAGAGGAACTTATGCTGGCCACACACAGATGGACTTCGACGCAACCACCTTAACCAACCGATTTTTTTTTTTTTAAATGGCCGCAAAAGGATCGAATAAGATAGTTTTTTTCATTGTCAAAGAAACAAATGACGCTATTCAAGGAGGATGTGGCAAGCCTTGGCTTAGGTAAGTATATTTTGTTTACATTTCTTTAAGTTTTAAAGACGTTAGACGTTTATCTAGGAGTAGTTCTCTGCCTGCTGCTCACGCTGTGAAAGAATTGACATTCAACAGGCAATACTAACCTCTCCTCTCCTGGTACAGTGGTATAAACGTGACCAACAGGAATGGTCACGTGACCAAAGCGTTCCCCTGGCAACTGACAGAGGGCACAGGAGGCAGCCGCAAGCAAATCACTGCTTAAACTTCATATGCCAGTTCCCTCTGACCCCTAAACCTCCATATAATCCCTATAATCCAACAGTAATTGTCCAACTGAACCAAACATTATTATTTAGTATTTATAAATATTAACAAATATCAATTAATGTCAATCAAACATTAACTGTGATAAACAAATATTAAAAGTCTAATCAAAGGCCAAATGTGCTTCGCACTGCAGTCCAACTTGCTTCCTCTCCTCACTGAATTCAGCTGGTGGGTTTGTTAATCAGGTGATACCATAGGACACCCAAAGTAGATAGAATAAGTAACAGACTCTGCCTATTTCAGAAGGCGGGGCTTGTAGGCAGTGAGCAGCTGTGAGACCTCAATCTGCTCTCAGGAAAGTAGGCAGGCACTAACCTGTCTGTATGGACAGGCGCACAGCTGCAGGTGAGCAGAGCAGCTCAATGGAGTTTTGAATATGAAAAGGCAATACTTATAAATTTTCATTGCTTTTACAATTCACTTCTCAGCTCATGTGGATTCAGTAGGACTGTAAGAGACTCCAATGACTTATCCATATGTGAATTCCTCTGTCAGCTGGAATTCACCAGTTTTGAAAAAAAAAACGGATCTAACCTCAAATCACTTCACATCCTAAGCACTAATGTAAACCCCCTAACCTTTAACCAAACCCTCAACTCACAATAAAGAGAACCTGCTGTGATGTCGGAAGTACAAAAGAGGAACTGTAGTGAAAATAGCCTAATGAATAGAATTGCCTTTTTTTTTTCTTTTAAACAATATTCATTTCTAAATGATTTAGTCAGTGTTTGCCCAGTGTAAAATCTTTCCTCTCCCCGCATTACATTTATCAAAGGTGGCCACATCTTAAGTACTGGCGGATGCAGCTCTGTGGAATGTTTTGTTTACTGAGAATTCTGAAGTCAGTAGAAAATATACCTGATCTCCCAGAATGCTCGGGGGAAGGGGAGGGGGGATTCTACATAATAATACCTGCTGTTGGAGGGAGGGGCTACATAAGAATATACAGCAATATATAGATATAGGAAGTATTCTTGATGCTTAAACCAGAACATTGCTGTAAACGTGGACATCCTGAACCATTTACTGCATTCTACTGCATGTTGTCATGGTTCCTCTTTAAAGGACCTCTGTCGCGAACATCTTAAAATTTAAAATATAAGTAAACATATACAATTAAGAAGTATGTTTCTTCCAAAGTAAAATGAGCCATAAATTACTTTTCTCCTATGTTGCTGTCACTTATAGTAGGTATTAGAAATCTGACATTACCGACAGGTTTTGGACTAGCCCATCTCCTCATGGGGGGTTCACAGGGATTTCTTAATTTTCATGCACTTAGTGAATGGCAGTTGCTCCACTCAACTGCTAAAAAAGTGTGCAGCAAGCAGGGAGGCCGGCCAGCATCTTTGTATAAATCTTTTTCAGGGAGTGTCTTTATAAATAATAAAAGTCATGCTGAGAATCCCCTATTCTATCCCTACTACTTACTGTAAGTGACAGCAACATAGGAGAGAAGTAATTTATGGCTCATTTTACTCTGGGGGAAATGTACTTCTTATTTGTATGTGTTTTAAATTTTAAGATTTTCGCAACAGTTCCTCTTTAAGGCATAACTGTCATTACAAAGATTATTAAAAGGCTGTAAGGCTGACCCTTGGTTTCATCTGCTTATAGAGATACTCGTATGTAGAAAAATCAAGATGGCTGACCGCATAGCCTAACTTACCCTGCCTCCCAGCCTGACCGCCTCACACACCCTCAACCAATTCTACCGTATGGGTTATTTTCAGTTCTACCCAGAGACTAACTACATCAGCCGGCTGTAACTCTATTCTGACAGCACTATAACAGAAGGCCACGCCCCCGCTGTCCTGACAGCACTATAAACAGAAGGCCACGCCCCTGCTGTCCTGACAGCACTATAACAGAAGGCCACGCCCACACTGTCCAGACAGCACTATAAACAGAAGGCCATGCCCCTGCTGTCCTGACAGCACTATAACAGAAGGCCACGCCTACGCTGTCCTGACAGCACTATAACAGAAGGCCACGCCTACGCTGTCCTGACAGCACTATAACAGAAGGCCACGCCCCCGCTGTCCTGACAGCACTATAACAGAAGGCCACGCCCCCCCGCTGTCCTAACAGCACTATAACAGAAGGCCACGCCCCTGCTGTCCTGACAGCACTATAACAGAAGGCCACGCCCACGCTGTCCTGACAGCACTATAACAGACCACGTCCACGCTGCAGCAGGCAGGAAGTCCTCAGACCCAGAGATCTCATTGGTGGGGAGATGGTATCTGCCAGTAACCATGGGTACTGAAAGGACAGACTCTACGAATACTGAGTGATGCATTCTGGGTACACAGTTACGTCACCTGACTGGAATACACAATCTGTAGGAGTTCGAGGTCAGAGGAAGGGTCGGTTCCAGGCTGGAATCTGGGGCTGTGGAGGTGCTATGTGGACATTCAGCTTGTATAAGGCACAGGGCTGATGGTGTGCATAGAAACAAGAGGGCTTTTTATACCTGAAGAAGGATGTGCTGTCGCAGTTATAGCCCTTATGACAACTGACAGACACCGAGTGTGCCGAGTATAAATTGAAGGGTAAGTCTACCAAAAATTAACTTTCCAGTTTTTAGTGTATCCTGCGAGGAAGCGGAATGTACGTCTTCTTTCGTGTGGACAGATTGAATCACTTACTGGCTTCTTAAACGACTCTAGCCGCAAGATCTCAATACCAAAAACCCAGCTCCGCTAGCCGCAACATCTCAGTACCCAAAAACCCAGCTCCGCCCACCAGCTGCAAGATCTCAATACCCAAAAACCCAGCTCCACCCTCTGGCCGCAACATCTCAGTACCCAAAAACCCAGCTCTGCCGACCAGCTGCAAGATCTCAGTACCAAAAACCCAGCTCCACCCACTAGCCGCAAGATCTCAGTACCCAAAAAAACAAATCCACCCACTAGCTCTAAGATCTAAGTACCCAAGTTCCCAACTCCTCCCACTAGAGCTCCCACAATGGTGAAATTTCCCTGCACTAGAAGGTGTCTCCTCCCCTCCAAAAATAGTGAGATTTCCTTGCAGTGACTTAATAGTTTGTGTCTACTCCCCTCCCACAATGGTGAGATCTCCCTGGAGTGGTTTGTGTCTCCTGCCCTCCCATAATGGTGAGATCTCCCTGCAGTAGTTTGTATCTCCTCCCCTCCCACAGTGGTGAGATTTCCCTGCAGTGGTTTATGTCTCCTCCCCTCCCACAATGGTGAGATCTCCCTGCAGTAGTGTGCATCTCCTCCCCTCCTAAAATGATAAAATTACCCTGAAGTAGTTTGTGTCTCCTCCCCTCCCACAATAGTGAGATTTCTCTGCATTAGTTTTATATCTCCTCCCCTCCCACAGTGGTGAGATTTCCCTGCAGTAGTTTGTGTCGCCTCCCCTCCCACAGTGGTGAGATCTCCCTGCAGCGGCTTGTGTCTCCTCCCGTCCCACAATGGTGAGATCTACCTGGAGTGGTTTGTGTCTCCTCCCGTCCCACAATGGTGAGATCTCCCTGGAGTGGTTTGTGTCTCCTCCCCTTCCACAATGGTCAGATTTCCCTGCAGTGGTTTGCATCTACTCCCCTACGACATTATATAAATAAGGGGGTTATCTCCTGGCATAACTTTTCGGTTATTTTACCTAATGTATTACCCACCACAGAGAACGTCACTATTTGGCGTTGTAATGTGGCCACAACAGAATGGAGCTGGGTGTTCTGGTAGAGAGATGTCATCTGGAAGCCCGTCTGTGATTCAACATGTCAGTAACCAGCAGAAGTAGACCTAGTTATGGGTGCTGTTGGTCTTTGAGCCTCCACTCAGCATTTCTTAGATATGGACCTACACCATTGTTATTTAACTCCAACCTCTCTTATTTTCGAGGATGGAAGAGCGGAGGTTCCAAACATTTCGAGGAATGTTGAAGCCCCTTAAACAATAAATGCTCAAGTCCAACTCCAAAAAGTGTAAGGGATCTATACCCTTCAACCGTCAAGACTTTGGTGTTACCATATTAGGAGTACAAAAAACTTCTTTACTAGCTGTGGGCTATTCCACCAGAACCATGCGGCAAAGAAGGTCTCTAATGATACCTCAACCTCGTATAGTTTAAATTAACAATATGGCAGCTTAAGTATGTGTCACTCCTTCCCCCCTATGTTGGCAAAGCACTGCTGGATGCCTTCAAGAGGCCATTTTGAAGCAGTGACATCACTGAAGAGGGCTGTAGTGTCTAGTCCGGTTTTAGTGTTCTAAGTATGACCTGAATTATAGTGGGGAAAACAGGAGTGTCTCTCTTGGATCACAGTGGGCACTTTGGAAGAGGTCCAACTCATTTACGAGAGTCTTGTTCCAACCAAGAAGAGACCAAATGTTGCATCTTTTATGGCAAGAGGAAGCCATAGTTACTGTGGTCTGGAGCCTACAGGACAGACAGTTTTTCGTAGGCCACGTAGAGCGCCAGCATTAGCAGAGCGTAGAAGAGCACGAAGCCGTGGTGTTGAGAGAGCAGCTGCAGGACAGCAGAACACACTGAGGTCTCCATGGAGAGGGTGGAGTTTGGGCCAGTCGCAGGAGGATCACTGGAGGAAAAGAGCAGCAAGAGGGAGGAGACCGTCCTTTGTACGATGTCCAGGTGCTCAGCTGCCAGGATGTCAGAGGCCGAGCAGAGATCTCGCTGCAGAGACCAGAGGAAGAATAGAGGTGAAGAGATCAGAAGGGAGGAGAGGTCAGGTTGCGCAAACCACAGGAAGGGAAGTTAGAGGGAGGAGTCACACCACCAAAATGTAACAGGAAGGAAGGAATAAAGTGTCAAACGGGAAAGAGGTAAAAGTGAGAAGGGGGGTGTGGTAAAAAGGGGTAATGGGGGAGGGGCAAAATGTGATAATAATAATGGGGTGAGTACAGAGATGGAAGGAAGAGTAAGATAGAGGTGAGGAGTAGAGATGGGAAGGGGATGCATAGAGAAACAGAAAGGCGGAGAGGGGAATCGGAGAAGAAAGAAAGGAGGGCAATGAGAGAGAGACAAAGGAAGGGGGTGGGGAAAGCAAAGAGTTCGGTAAATGCAGAGGGTGGAGTTGAGGAGAAGAAAGAGGAAGTAAGAAAGTCAATGAAAGGGGGAGAGTGTAAAAAGGAAGAGGACCGGTAGAGAGGTATGTGTGGGGGAGCAAAGGGAAGAAAGGGGAAATTAGAAGGGAAGGGAAGCAAAGGGGGTGAAGAGCGGGAAAGAGAGGAGCCAGATAATTGGTGAGAGGAATCCCCAGCAAGGAGTAGGCGAAGCATGCACAAGGGTTAGGAGGAGCATGCACAAGGGTTAGGAGGAGCATGCACAGGGGTTAGGAGGAGCATGCACAGGGGTTAGGAGGAGCATGCACAGGGGTTAGGAGGAGCATGCACAGGGGTAGGAGGCGCATGAGTAGGAGGAGCATGCACAAGGGTTAGGAGGAGCATGCACAAGGGTTAGGAGGAGCATGAGTAGGAGGAGCATGCACAGGGGTTAGGAGGAGCATGCACAAGGGTTAGGAGGAGCATGAGTAGGAGGAGCATGCACAGGGGTTAGGAGGAGCATGCACAAGGGTTAGGAGGAGCATGCACAAGGGTTAGGAGGAGCATGCACAAGGGTTAGGAGGAGCATGCACAAGGGTAGGAGGAGCATGCACAAGGGTAGGAGGAGCATGCACAAGGGTTAGGAGGAGCATGCACAAGGGTAGGAGGAGCATGCACAGGGGTAGGAGGAGCATGCAAAGGGGTTAAAGGCGCATTCACAGTAGTAGGAGGCGCACACAAAGAGATAGGAGGGGCGTGCACAGGAGTAGCAATAGCGTGAATAAGCACCGCAGGCCAGACATCCATGCAATGCAGGGGAGGCCACAGAGGCCATTATGTAACATTAGAGCCAGCGTTAGGGTGAGGGGAGAGGTTAGATGAGAGGTCAGCACGCCAGCACCACATGCACGTTACACAGCGCAGGTCACAGAACAGGTGAGAAAATCACAGAGAGATTATGAGAGACGTGAAAGAAGGAAAAGAAAAACAAAAAAAACAGACATGTTACACAATAATACAACAAGGCATAAGCAGCACATAGATGAGCAAATTCATATCAAAACAGCCGCAATGTGGGCTTATTCCTCTTCCTACACGTTGCCAGTCACACATAAGGTACACAAATAATACTAAAACCTACCGGCCCAGACTGCGCACACGTGAGCGCCCTCTCTCACGCACTCACACGTGTGCAGTATGCAGCCGCCTGTCTTCGGGAGGACTTGGCTCCCAAAGAATTCCTAAGTCCCCCGCGGCAAGAACTTCAAACGGGGATCCTGCCCTGCACCGAGGGCGCTGGGAGAGCAGAGGGATCTCTGTATAGGACCTATAGGGCCTTCCCTCTCCTTAGCTAAGTATCTGGCTTTTTTTTAATTTTTATTAACGACTCCCAATGACTTTAATAAGGGCCCTTTTCCACTAGCAGTCGCTAGCGATTCAGCCAGCGCAAACACGCTGGTGGAAAAGGGCCCTAAAGGACGACTATTGCAAAAAAAAAAATAGTAAAATTCAGAATGCATGATAATGCATATGTATAAAATGTTTATTTGTTAAAGAGTAAAATGTACTGTAAATTGCCTTTTTTCCAGGTCTGTGTCACTTATAATAGGTTGTAAAGAACTGACAGGTTTTGGTCTAGTTCATCTCTCCATGGGGGATTGTCAGGGTTTTCTTTATTTTCAAAAACACAAACTGACTGCACAGCAGTTACTCAAACCCAACTGCCAAATTAGCGTGCAAGCGAGTAAGGAGGCCGGCCAGCATCTTTAGTATACATCCTTTCCAGAATGGTTTTGATAATGTATACATTAAATATTGAGACTCCTCTATGAGGAGATGGACTAGTCCAAAAGTGATCTGTCATATTTTTACTGCCTACTGTAAACGACAGCAACATAGGAGAACAGTAATTTACAGAACATTTTACTCTGGGAGAAATATACTTCTTAAAGAGAACCAGAGAGGAAGCACCCTCATGTATTTTATTATGGTGGGCATACACTGTGCGATCCGTTGGCTCGATTAGCCGCCGGATCGACTCCCGCCACGTCCCCGCGTGTTTGCTCGTGTGCCCAAATCGATTACCGCTCATCCCCGCCGGCGCCGTTTCTCTTCCGCTCGATTCCATGCCATTGTCCGCGAGCGGGAATCGAACGGGGAATCGATCCATTCGTGATCGGACCTGTCGGATATTATCAATCGAGCCCATTAGCGGCTCGATTGATAAGAAACGCACCGTATATGCCCACCATTACATTTATCACTGGGAACATGACAGTAAACACCTACCCTGCTTTTAGTTTCATTCTTATCTGCTTAATTAGTCTATTAGCAGCTGTGATAAGAATCCCCAACTAGCTCAGTCTAGGTTTGACCTGGAATCATTATAGCTGAGTCACTCTTCTGTGGAGTCTTTTCAAGCCAAAGCCTGCCACCTCCTGGCTCAGATTTCCTGCTTTGCATACTGAGAGCTGTGATGACATGGGAGGGGCTGCTCCTGCTGAGAGAGAATTCTCTGAAACAGACAAGTGTGGCTGCAATATGATCTGTGTGCACTCTGCATAATGACTGCAGTTTCATTCCTATGAGAGAGACTTCCTACAGGCAGCTGCACATCATACCAAAATGAAAGCACTTAGATGAAAGGCTGCAGCAGCCTTTCTCATATAGCCTAAATAGCAGCCTAGTCTCATATAGCCTAGACAGCACATCCAGAACAACTCATAACCCGGAAGCAGAAGGGATATGAGCCGGCGGCCATATTTGATTTTTCCTGGAGCAATAATCGATAAAAAACACTAAAAAAGGCACACCAGAGCGGCGAAATAATCAGGTAGAGCATTTATTCTTTACAAGCTATCAAATGATATGTTTATTTTGTGTCAAACGTTCATCTCTGGTTCCCTTTAAAAGAACGTATTTCAAATCCTACCTATTAAAACCTGTTGCTGCGTCCAGCAGCCAGCTGTCCCTGTGTCCCAGGTTTTTTGTGCAGTAATGGACAGCTAGGATCAGGGAGCTGGGAGGACGAGCGAGGTGGGCGGGTGCGGCGTGCGCGCACATGCGCACTGGCCACCGAGGCCGCCGGGAAAAGACATAGAGCCAGTTTTTAAACGGGCTGGGTCTACTGGTTTTACAATATTTTGCCATAGTGGTCCTTTCCTTTTAGCAGCCAATTTATTTAGAGGCTTGTAAGAGCTCCAGGCAAATGTATTTTAGCAAATTTTTTTTTATTTCTTCTTTGTTAGATTTCCTAGCTTCTAATTAGTACTTCTGTATTGCGTATTTATAGCGTGTCACTAGGGGGCAGTGTAAGACAATAACAGAGGAATTCTGCTTTCAGTTTCTATATTTTCTGCTAGGGAGAGAGATCAAAGCATTCCAAGAATTTACAGCACGAGTTCTGCCGACTGAGGGAAAAAGCAGTGCACTGATCTCAAACCACATAACTCTATTGAAGCTGCTATAAGCGGAATAACCCTTTAATTCATTGGCGCTATAAGTACACATGTATCCCTGTAATTTGCCTCCTTGCTAGGTAGAGTTCTCCTTTACGCACTCAGCAGTCAGGTAACATGAGTGCCCATCTACAGAAAAGGCCCAGTAAAACATTTCGGAGGTGGTCTGGTGACGCGGCAGTGGCCAGGCCACCGTATTACAGAATAATGAATGTGGGCGGTGTTTACCTCAGGGACGCCCAGCCTTCGGCACGCCTCCAGGAAGCTGTCCACGTTCTTCCGGCATTTGACGAGGTTGAGTTTAGGCTGGAAGAAAATAAAGCGTTGTGATTGGTGGGTGTGACGCGTGGCTCTGCGGGCAGCCAGTAAATGGGGGGGTGGTCATACCACAGCGGGTGAAGGCACGTGGATGAACAGGATGGAGCGTGGGCGCAGGTGGTTCAGCAGCTGGCACAGGATGACGCCGTTGGCGAGGGTTTCACAGAGGGGGTCCTCCAGGGTGACATTCAGGTGGGTCTCGATATCCTGGAGGGGGGTTTATGGGTAATGATCAGTGATGAAATGCCGCACAATGGAGCACAGTAACAAAAAGCAACAATACAGAATGGGAATGACAGGCCCAGTAACAGAGGAAACGGGGCGACGTGACAGCGTAAAGCCAGACATATATTATATAACACTATATTAATAGAACAGACGGGTCAACTGATACAAAATGTGAACTGATATAAAGCAAACCTAAAGGGAAAATGAACTTATGATATATTGAATTGTATGTGTACTGCAGCTAAGGAATAGAACATTAGTAGCATAGATATGAGTCTCATATTGTTTCCAGTACAGGAAAAAAACTTCAGGTGTTATTTATGCAAAAGAGCTTCTCTGAGCGAATAGACACACTGTGTGTAATGCAGGCCTGTTTTCTGAAGCACTTAAATTGAACCAGAGATGAAGCACGCTCATGTATTTTACCATATATATCAATGGGAACATTAGAGAAAACACCTACCCTGCTCTCGGTTTCATCCTTCACTGCTCAGGCTGCTTGTTATCAGCCCTGATAAAATCCCCGACTGAGCATTGTCTGTCTTTGCTCAGGAATCATTATAGCCGAGTCTGCCTTTGATGTCTTTTCAAGCCCAAGCCTGCCCCCTTCTGGCTCTGCTATAATGACTCAGCTATAAGGATTCTTGAGCAAAGCCAGACTGAATGCTCAGTCAGGGAATTTATCAGGGCTGATAACAAGCAGGCTGAGCAGTGAAGGATGAAACAGAGAGCAGAGTAGGGTTTTCTCTTATGTTCCCACTGATATATATGGTAAAATACATGAGGGTGCTTCCTCTCTGGTTCTCTTTAAACAGCAAAAACAAAAAAACAAAAACAAAAACTGTGAGGGACAGCTTGGATAACGTTATACTGTAGGAAAGTTCAATGGGTCATTATTTCTGCTTTGCTTTATATCTTAAAACACAAAGTGTGGTTTTAAAACTGCAACTGTGACAAAATGATGGAATGTTATAAAAAGAAAAACATAACTGAAAATAAAATACGAGACATTTCTTTGCTGCAAATGTTCTATTTGTTATTCGTAGTACACACATACAATCAAATCAAACAATTAATTATCTCATAAGATCTTTTTTCCACTTCAGGTTTGAGATTATATATATATATATATATATATATATATATATATATATATATATATATATATATATATATATATATATATATATATATATATATATCCTAACTCAGGTCAAAAGTTAAAGAGAACCTAAAATAGGGATTGAAAGAAAAATGATACATACTGGGACTTCCTCCAGCACCCTCCGGCCTGATCGCTCCCTCATCGTCCTCAATCCCCTCCTGGTTCTTCTGCAATTGGCCCTGGAAAGTCCTCCAGTCAAAGGCCAACTGCGCATGCGCATCCAGGCCATGCATGCACTCACGTTGCGTGCACCTGCATGGTACTACTGCACAGGCGCAGCACACTCCTGATGTTGGGAGTGCGACAAGAAAGCGCGCTTGGCTGGACTGCGCTGACGGGATGACTTACTGAGGTTAGTTGCAGCCGAACCAGGCGACTACTGAGGACTACGAGGGAGCGATAAGGCTGGAGGAAGCCCCAGGTATGTATATTATTCCTTTCAATCGTCATCTCAGGTACACTAAATACTTACCTAAGGAGAGGGAAGCCCCATGCCATCCTCCCCCGATGCCCTTCTGCACACCACGCCCACATTGCTCTTCATGCCCGAACGTGCTGCACCTGCACAAGCAAGGCCACGCCTGCGCAGTAACACAGAGCCGTCGTGCACAAGCAGCTCCAGCCTACCGCACAGGTGCAGAATGACAATCACTTGTTGGATTTGTTTGGGAGGGTCCGTGCTTGGGGGAGGTGGACAACGTGGGAAGCCTCCCGCAGAGTTCCCCAACCCTGTCCTCAAGTACCACCAACAGTGCATGTTTTGCAGAAAACCACAATCATGCACAGGTGAGGTAATTAGTGTCTCAGCAGAGCTGATAACTTACCTGTGTGGATTTCCACAAAACATGCAGTGTTGGTGGGCCTTGAGGACAGGGTTGGGGAACACTGGGATCACTTTTGACGCCAGGTTTTCCTCGGGCTCACTGTAAAGACGAGATTGGGAGCGGCAGCTTCTGTGATACGGTACCGAGTGACTGGAATCCAGCAGTGCTGTTACTCTGGTCTCTGCTGACATCACATCGATACTGAATGGAGCCAGTTGGTAAAATCCAGGTAAACAATTGATATTGGGGAGAGAAAGATACTGCCTGATCACCCATCCATCTAATATCGTATGAGACTAGGGATGGTCAATCAGATGAGAGTTAAAGCATTTTGTACAGCTTGAAAATGGACCAATCACAAGTGCAGCAGCTATTGAACCCACATTGGTCTATTTTCAGAGTATAAAGTTAGCATCCACTCAGTATTAGAAACCTATTGTCCATACATAGGAGAGACAGTTATGCTCCTTCCAATAGCAGCTGACGAATATCACAATGTACAGGAAGAGGAAGTAGAATGTCCCACCGGTGAAGAGCCCTTCACTGACGGGATATTCTACTTCCTCTATGTTCATAGATGCTGCATAGTGATGGCACACTCTATTTCCTGTATATTCATAGGAGAGCAAGCTGCGCCCCCCCCCCTCCCTGATGGGACACCTCACTTCCTGTACATTCATAGGAGATGCTCCAATGCCCCCCACCCCTTCCCTGATGGACACTCCACTTCCTGTACAGTCATAGGAGAGCAAGCAATACTTATATGTCACCAGCAGTAGGGTCCCTATACTAGTGACAGATTTAGTTCCCACCCCCAATCATCATGATAGAGAAGCCCTCCCACATTCTACTCCCCCTCTTTAGAATGAGGATCGGGTCTCATTAGGTTAGCGGTCTTGGCTGGATGGGAAGCAGGGACGGATGTACCTTGCGGAGCTGATCCTGTATGGACTTCTCATCAGTGGGGGTCCGGGGTGAGCGCAGCCTTAAATGACTGGATCCATCCGTGAAGCCCTGATCCGAGCCTGGGACAGAAAGAAACAGATCAGGCAGTCAGGGTAGGGGAGAAGGCAGGCGGGAAGGGGAGGCAGAAAGTCAGGGCAGGGAAGGAGGCAGGCAGTCAGGGCAGGGAAGGAGGCAGGCAGTCAGGGCAGGGGAGAAGGCAGTCAGGGCAGGGGAGAAGGCAGTCAGGGCAGGGGAGAAGGCAGGCAGGGCAGGGGAGAAGGCAGGCAGGGCAGGGGAGAAGGCAGGCAGGAAGGGGAGGCAGGCAGTAAGGGCAGGGAAGAAGGCAGGCGGGAAGGGGAGGCAGAAAGTCAGGGCAGGGAAGAAGGCGGGCAGGAAAGAAGGCAGGCGGGAAGGGGAGGCAGGCAGGCAGTCATTGCAGGGGAAGAGGCAGGCAGTCATTGCAGGGGAGAAGGCAGTCAGGGCAGGGGAGAAGGCAGGCAGGAAGGGGAGGCAGGCAGTCAGGGCAGGGAAGAAGGCAGGCGGGAAGGGGGGGAGGCAGGCAGTCATTGCAGGGGAGGAGGCAGGCAGGAAGGGGAGGAGGCAGGCGGAAAAAGGAGGAGGCAGGAGGGAAAAGGAGGAGGCAAGCGGGAAGGTGAGGAGGCAGGCGGGAAGGTGAGGAGGCAGGCGGGAAGGTGAGGAGGCAGGCGGGAAGGTGAGGAGGCAGGCGGGAAGGTGAGGGGGCAGTCAGTCAGGGCAGGATAGGAGGCAGGCAGTCAGGGCAGGAGAGGAGGAGGGCAGTCAGGGCAGGAGAGGAGGCAGGCAGTCAAGACAGGGGAGGAGATAAGCAGTCAGGGCAGGGGAGGAGGAGGGCAGTCAGGGCAGGGGAGGAGGCGGGCAGTCAGGGCATGGGAGGAGGCGGGCAGTCAGGGCATGAGAGGAGGAGGGCAGTCAGGGCAGGGGAGGAAAAGGGCACACAGGGCAGGGGAGGAGGAAGGCAGTCAGGGCAGGGGAGGAGGAGGGCAGGCAGGGCAGGAGAGGAGGCAGGCAGGGCAGGAGAGGAGGCAGGCAGTCAAGACAGGGGAGGGGATAAGCAGTCAGGGCAGGGGAGGAGGAGGGCAGTCAGGGCAGGGGAGAAGGCGGGTAGTAAGGGCAGGGGAGGAGGCGGGCAGTCAGGGCAGGGGAGGAGGAGGGCAGTCAGGGCAGGGGAGGAAAAGGGCACACAGGGCAGGGGAGGAGGAAGGCAGTCAGGGCAGGGGAGGAGGAGGGCAGGCAGGGCAGGAGAGGAGGCAGGCAGGAGAGGAGGCAGGCAGTCAAGACAGGGGAGGGGATAAGCAGTCAGGGCAGGGGAGGAGGAGGGCAGTCAGGGCAGGGGAGGAGGCGGGTAGTAAGGGCAGGGGAGGAGGCGGGCAGTCAGGGCAGGGGGGGAGGAGGGCAGTCAGGGCAGGGGAGGAAAAGGGCACACAGGGCAGGGGAGGAGGAAGGCAGTCAGGGTAGGGGAGGAGGAGGGCAGGCAGGGGAGGAGGAGGGCAGTCAGGGCAGGAGGGCAGTCAAGGTGGGGAGTAGTCAGGGGAGGGAAGAAGCCTGCACATAATCAAACAGGAAGGGGGAGAAGCATCAGTGACAGCAGACAGGGCATCACCTGCAGAGCTGCGCACGGCTCCTCGTGAGGACGATCGGAAGAGGAAGCTCTTGGGTTTCTGGGCCTGAGATGGGTCTGATGGGGAGGAGACACACAGTAATCAGGGACAAGCACAGTAATCAGGGACAAGCATAAAGGAATGGGCACCGATCAGCTCACCCAATTATTGGCTACGCACCTGAGGACAGAGAGGTAGGGGATCCCGGGGTAGAAACATTTGACGGACTTGCCTGCAAAGAGAAGTTGGGAAAGCGTGAAAATAGTCACATCTGGTGTATCTGGGCGGACTGACTTCCACTATTCAGCTAAATGTCAGCCAGCTATCTCTCTGATTGTAGCGCTGCCAGCATGTGCCCTGGATGCAGAAGTGTTTTACAGTCATCACCCCCAGCTCCTTGCAGTGTGTATGGTGTGACTGCGCTGCCTCCATGAGCCCTGGATGCAGGAATGTTTTACAATCATCACCCCAGCTCCTTGCAGTGTGTATGGTGTGACTGCGCTGGTTGCATGCTGGTTCCAGGGCTGTGACTCAAAACACCACTGTAGCCAAAACTCGACATGACAGCCAGGCAACAAGCATGGTTTATAAGAGAATGAACATGGCAACCTCCCTATTCCTCTCACTTCAGGTTCCCTTAAAGGACCCCATCACGAAAAATTGTAAAATACATACATATAAAATGTAAATACCTGTTATCTCCCCGAACAAAAAGCACTATAAATTACCTTTTTCCTATGTCGCTGTCACTTACAGGTAGTGAAAATCTGACAGATCTGACAAGTTTTTGACTAGACCGTCTCCTCATGGGGGATTCTCAGGGTTTTCTTTATTTACAAAAGCACTTAGTGAATGGCAGTTGCTAAGTTCAACTGCCAGAATAGCGTGTAAGTGAATACGCAGGCTGATCAGCATCCTTATATAGTTCCTTTATAGGAAATGCTTCTGTAAATAATTATGAAAATCTCCCATGAGGAGATGGACTAGTCTAAAATCTGTAACGTCTGTCAGCTTTTTACTACCTACTATAAGTGACAACAAGATAGAAAAAGGAATTTTACAGTGCAGCACGATGGGCTTGCATGCCTCAGACAGGAGGAGGATGGCGAGGGACTGATAAGCCTGAAGGAGGCTGGAGGAAGCACCAGGTATGCCCCTCCCCATCTCAGGTTTGCTTTAAGAAGGTCACTCTACCCCCAAAAAATAAAAAAAATAAATTTCGGCAGTAGCCACCGGACAAAAAATATTTCCAGTACACTTGTTATCAGAGGGAACTAGGGAGGTGTCCAGAAAGTGCCCAGTGCAGACAGGAGCGGGAGTACGGATCCCTCACCTCCTCAAAGAGTTAAAAGTGCCAGTCTGGCTGCTACAAACTATATCTAAGCACTACATACAACGCGTTTTGCGGGTCCCACCCACTTTATCAGGCAACAATGTGCTGTATACTTGTGAAACAGTATGACAGAACTTCCGGTGAGCTTCGGAGTGTTCTCATACTCTCCGGTGACGAAGCACTCTCACAGCGGCACTGTTTAGCCTGAGGAAGGGGGTGAAATCCATGAAACGCGTTGCATGCCGTGCTTGGATAAAGTCTTCTGCAGCCAAATTTGACTCGCTTGAAAATTTGAGATAACTGATTGGTACTGACACGAACACTGTTGTTTGTGATTACATTAGGGCCACCAGTAGTTGCCTTTGATACGGGCACAGATATGTTTTCATGCTTTAAACAGAGAATGATTTTAAAGCAGCAGGGACAGCCATACAATCACAGGAATAAAACTCACATATAAGTAGATAAATACTTTTGTATTCATATATAGTGGGATGCGAAAGTTTGGGCAACCTTGTTAATCATCATGATTTTCCTGTATAAATCATTGGTTGCTACGATAAAAACCGTCAGTAAAATACATCATATAGGAGACACACACAATTCATCCGTTGGCTACTGAGAGGACAATTCCGCTGAGTCCATTTAAAAGGGTGCATGCCATTGTGTCGGATGAGCAGCAGAGGAAGGTGAGGATAGGAGAAATGCGAAATACATTTTTGCGGAGGGGATATCCAGATCAGGTGGTAGATGGAGCAGTGGGATATCCAGATCAGGTGGTAGATGAAGCAGTGGCGAAACTTGGAGGAGGTGGTGGAGTCGGGCATCGAAAGAAGTTGACTGACAGAGTGCCAATTGTGTCAAAATTTAATACTGAAAGCTATAATATAGCAAAAATAGTTAAGCGACACTGGCACTTACTGTCTGACAGCTTCCCACAAATTGTGGAATTTCAAAATGTTCAAATTTTTTCGTATAGAAAGGCACCATCCTTAAAGAGAACCCGAGGTGGGATTTACTTATGCTAGTGGGGCACAGAGGCTGGTTGTGCACACTATCACCAGCCTCTGTTGCCCCATGGTGTGCCCCCATGTCCCCCCTGCGCGCCGCTATACCCCCCGCAGTGCTGGCGACACGCAGTGTTGCCAGCACAATGTTTACCTACGCGCTGTCTGTCAGCGCCGCTCCCCCGCATCGGTGCTACCCGCCCGGGTCACTTCCCTCCCGCTGATTGGAGGGAAGGGACATGGGTGGGTAGCGCCGATACAGAGGAGGTGGGGGAGCGGCGCTGACTGACACCGAATAGGTAAACATTGTGCTGGCGACACGCTGCCTGTCGCTAGCACGGCGGAGGGGACAGCAGATCGCAGGGGGGTTCTGGAGGCACACCATGGGGCAACAGAGGCTGGTGATAGTGTGCACAACCAGCCTCTGTGCCCCACTAGCATAAGTAAATCCCACCTCGGGTTCTCTTTAAGGGATAAACTGGTGCATACTGATAGTACTGGAGGCGGTTCTGGCCGGCGTGCGCTGGCCTGCAGGGGCACTTTTCCATGTCTTAATTGTGTGCATTGTAGTTCGGTTATAAAAGGTGATACCATCACGCATCCCCATAGGGGTACTAAGTTTAAGATTAGGTGTTGTCACTCGTGTGACTCCATGTTTGTTGTTTATGCCTTGAAGTGCCCCTGCGGGCTAGTGTATGTAGGCCAAACCACACAAAAAATAAAAGTTAGACTCTCCTCTCATAAACATGCAATAAGAGAGAAACTTATTGAACAATCAGTAGCTAATCATTTTGTACAGGCTTCCCATTCAGTTAGCCAACTTAGATATATGATTTTAGAGCAAGTATTGCCATCTAGAAGAGGAGGTGATAGGGTTAAGAGACTTCTATATAGGGAAGCATATTGGATAAAGAAACTGGACTCCATGGAGCCCAGAGGTCTTAATAGAGAGCTGGATCTGATACCTTTTATCTAATACCATGCCTGCCCCCAACGCCATCTCATTATGTCATTGCTAATTTTTCTTTTAATTATACAGGTTTATTACTCATCTGGCATGCCCCTCTGCAAACTCCCTGTGCGTATACATATCATTATATATACTGGTTAAGAGGTGAGATTTAGTGTTTTATAGCGTAATGGAGCGCTCCTTATGCGTGCGGGGTGCTCTGTTGTCCATCACCATAGTTACAACGGTGGGAGTGGTTGGACTCGGAGCGCGGCCTCTAGGGGCGGCGCTGTGGGTCCGGCACGCGTCTCATAGGACGCATGGTTTGCGGAGGTATGGGCGACCTTAGTGCCGCCCATCCTTCACTGCAGTTCCCCGACAGGTCCGCCGTAGGCGAAGCGGGGTGACGCTGCGCGAGTAGAGCTGTGCGCAGGTGTGGGACGGCCGGGTTCCCCATCCGCATAATGACGTGGGGAGGAGGCGGGGAGATGGGTCCAGCATCATATGACAGAGCAGCAGGTCAGTTCCCCATCAGGTCCGTGTTTAACATGGACCAGCGTGATTGGTTAGATGTATTGTTGTTTCTAATAGGCTGCTTTGTCTAGTCATGTGTATATATATAGTGCATACGTGTGATATATGTTATTCTGTACCCAGCCTTGCTTGATAAAGGAGGTCAACTCCGAAATGTCGCTGCAGGCGGGACAAGATCTTATGATGCAATAAGAGAGCAAATTAATACTAATGGATGGTGCCGGTTATCTTTACATAATGATAGGAGACACACACAGTGATATGTGAGAAGTGAAATGACGTTTATTGGATTTACAGAAAGTGCGCAATAATTGTTTAAACAAAATAAGGCAGGTGCATAATTGTCATTTTATTGATTCCAAAACCTTTAGAAACCATTATTGGAACTCAAATTGGCTTGGTAAGCTCAGTGACCCCTGACCTACATACACAGGTGAATCCAGTAATGAGAAAGAGTATTTAAGGGGGTCAGTTGTGAGTTTCCCTCCCCTTAATTTTCTCTGAAGAGTAGCAACATGGGGGTCTCAAAACAACTCTCAAATGACCTGAAGACAAAGATTGTTCACCATCATAGTTTAGGGGAAGGATAGAGAAAGCTGTCTCGGAGATTTCAGCCGTTTCCACAGTTAGGAACATATTGAGGAAATGGAAAACCACAGGCTCAGTTCAAGTTGTGCGCAGTCCGCTCCGGCCCACGTGGCGGTGATTGCCAGCGTCGATCGCACAGGAGCAGTACAGAGCGACCTCCAGGTCGCTCGGACGTCATCGCCGGGGACCGGGTTGGAGTTCCGGCAAACGGCTGCGGGCATAGCTGCGGCGAGGGAGGTCCTGGGAGCGTGGGGCTGGAGGAAGCCCCCCGTAAGTAGCGTTTATTTTACTAAAATTTCCCTGACAACTCCTTTAAGGCTCGAAGTGGCAGACCAAGAAAAATCTCAGACAGAAGCGAGAATGGTGAGAACAGTCAGAGTCAAACCATAGACCAGCACCAAAGACCTACAACATCATCTTGCTGCAGATGGAGTCACTGTGCATCGTTCAACCATTCGGCACACTTTACACAAGGAGATGCTGTATGTGAGAGTTATGCAGAGAAAGCCTTTTTCCGCCCACAGCACAAACAGAGCTGCTTGAGGTATGCTAAATCACATTTGGACAAGCCAGCTTTATTTTAGAATAAGGTGCTGTGGACTGATGAATCTAAAATTGAGTTATTTAACAAGGGGCTTTATGCATGGAGGAAAAAGAACACAGCATTCCAAGAAAAATACCTGCTACTTACAGTAAAATATGGTGGTGGTTCCATCATGCTGTGGGGCTGTGTGGCCAGTGCAGGGACTGGGAATCTTGTCGAAGTTGAGAGATAGTATCAGCAGATTCTGGAGACCAATGTCCAGGAATCAGTGACAAAGTTGAAGCTGCGCCGGGGCTGGATCTTTCAACAAGACAACAACCCTAAACACTGCTCAAAATCCACTAAGGCATTCATGCAGAGGAACAAGCACAACGTTCTGGAATGGCCATCTCAGTACCCAGACCTGAATATAACTGAAAATCTGTGGCTTGAGTTAACGAGAGCTGTCCATGCTTGAGAGCCATCAAACCTGAATGAACTAGAGATGTTTTGTAAAGAGGAATGGTCCAAAATACCTTTAACCAGAATCCAGACTCTAATTGGAACCTACAGGAAGCGTTTCGAGGCCGTAACTTCTGTAAAAGGAGGATCTGCTAAATATTGATTTAATTTCTTTTTTGTGGTGCCCAAATTTATGCAACTGCCTAATTTTGTTTAAACAATTATTGCGCACTTTCTGTAAATCCAATTAACTTAATTTTACTTATCAAATATAACTGTGTGTGTCTCCTATATGATATATTTAACTGACATTTTTTATCATAACAACCAACAATTTATACAGGAAAACCAGGTCGATTAACAAGGTTGCCCAAACTTTCGCATCCCACTGTAACATATGTATTGTACTATCCAAGTTTTGATTTCAGTGAATTTTATACGGTAAACAAAGGGAAAACTATTCAGGCATTTTCCATCTTTACTGCCTCTGACTGAAGCCAATCCTGATGTCATTTCCTCCCTTAGGGCCCATTCACACTTTCACACGGTGATTTTGGCAAAATGCTCAAACGCTAGCGCTTTTGAAAGCACTAGTGTAATTAAACCCTATTGGCCCGTTCTTACTTGGGCAATTTGCGTTAATCGCTGTAAATCGCCCAAAATCGCGAAGCTCAAACGTGTCGCCTGCAACATTTTCAGGTGATTTTCCGGCGATCGGGGTTTCAGTGCTATAGAAGCACTAAACACGATCACAGAAAAATCACTGCAGTGTTCAGCGATTTTTCTGCTGAAAAATCACTCACGCAAAAGCCGGCGTTTTGCGCTTTTAAGTGTGAATGGGCCCTTACTCTTTTTTCCCCATAGAAACTGCACTGTCATATCTAGCTTGCTTTGTAAACACATGTGAGCACAGGTTAGAGCACAGTGAACACAGTGGCTGGAAAGTATACTGGTTAAGTAAGCCAGCATCTATCTGTGAGGAGACCTTGGGCAAGGCTCCCTAACACTGCTACTGCCTATAAAGCGCATGTGAGTGGCTGCAGCTCTGGAGCTTTGAGTCCGCTAGGAGAAACGCGCGCTATAAATAAGTGTCTTGTCTGTGTGCCTAGATCAGCAGCTTCTGCAGAGGTGAGGTATATTTCCCTTCTCAGCCTCCCGTCACACTGAACTGCCCTCAGCCAATCAGTGAGGAGCATGAATGTGGGAGGGGAAATAACAAGCTTCCCTCTCCTCTGCAATGTACCAGAACAGAGCCAGGCTGACTGAGATAAGATTCCTTACAGCAGAAACATTTATGATTACGGTAGCTTACAATGTAGACTGCATGTAGACTACATAATAAACAGAGCAGTGGGTAAATGGAATTTGATTTTGTGGCTGACAATGCCGATTAAATGATATTAAAAAAAAGTTACAGAAACCTTTTCATGTATAACTCATTTAAAGGATACCCGAGGTGACATGTGACATGATGAGGTAGACATGGGTATGTACAGTGCCTAGCACACAAATAACTATGCTTTGTTCCTTTTTTTCTTTCTCTGCCTGAAAGAGTTAAATATCAGGTATGTAAGTGGCTGACTCAGTCCTGACTCAGACAGGAAGTGACTACAGTGTGACCCTCACTGATAAGAAATTCCAACTATAAAACATTTTCCTAGCAGAAAAAAACTTCCGAGAGCAAGAAATCGATAAAAAGGGCCAATAGTTCATAGATTTTACCTCTGGCATACAATGAATGTGTCATTGAGCAAAAACAATAAAACAGTTAAAACTTAAAAAGTAGATTTAAACATAAAATAAAACTGTGGAATATCTTAAAAAGTCATTTTTAGGAGACGGAAGATAGTTATTTTCGCTTCTGGTGTCCTTTAAAGGACTCTGCTATTAAATGTATGTAAATTATTTGTAATTAAACCCAGGCTTTGATTCTGTGTAGTGACAGATTTGTCTGCAGTCTTTTCTGTGCTGGCATATAATAGGTAGCTTACGTATCATCAGGGATTCTATTGTCCAATTACCAAATACACAAACAGAAACGTAAACCATGAAAGGGGTAACATATATAGCCTGTGTGTTACCTGACTCCGGAGTCGGGCGCAGTTCTCGGAGGAGCCACTGGAGGGAGCAGAGAAGAAACAGGAGTTTATTACAACACATCTAGATGAGCGGCACCACACAGGCAGCACATGTGGGAAACACTCTGAAGCTGCAGGCTGTGACAGAAGGCCAGACCTTCACAACATCTGCCCACATGATTCAGCTGGCTCTGTATAAAACGAAATGTACAGTGTGCTGCCATACTTACTTCACCAGGTCAGGCTGGCCGGGGGCCGGGGAGCTGCTGCTGCTGGAGGAGGCCTTGTGTAAGCTGCGGGGACAGAGAATGACAGACCGCATTACAGGTGACAGGAGAGGGAAGAACTCACGTCAGGGGACAGAGAATGACAGACCGCATTACACGTGACAGGAGAGGGGGGGCTCACGTCAGGGGACAGAGAATGGCAGACCGCATTACAGGTGACAGGAGAGGGAGGAGCTCACGTCAGGGGACAGAGAATGACAGACCGCATTACAGGTGACAGGAGAGGGAGGAGCTCACGTCAGGGGTCAGAGAATGGCAGACCGCATTACAGGTGACAGGAGAGGGGACAGAGAATGACAGACCGCATTACAGGTGACAGGAGAGGCGGGGCTCACGTCAGGGGACAGAGAATGACAGACGGCATTACAGGTGACAGGAGAGGCGGGGCTCACGTCAGGGGACAGAGAATGACAGACCGCATTACAGGTGACAGGAGAGGGGGCGCTCACGTCAGGGGACAGAGAATGGCAGACCGCATTACAGGTGACAGGAGAGGGAGGAGCTCACGTCAGGGGACAAAGAATGGCAGACCGCATTACAGGTGACAGGAGAGGGAGGAGCTCACGTCAGGGGCCAGAGAATGGCAGACCGCATTACAGGTGACAGGAGAGGGGACAGAGAATGACAGACCGCATTACAGGTGACAGGAGAGGCGGGGCTCACGTCAGGGGACAGAGAATGGCAGACCGCATTACAGGTGACAGGAGAGGCGGGGCTCACGTCAGGGGACAGAGAATGACAGACCGAATTACAGGTGACAGGAGAGGCGGGGCTCACGTCAGGGGACAGAGAATGACAGACCGCATTACAGGTGACAGGAGAGGGGGCGCTCACGTCAGGGGACAGAGAATGGCAGACCGCATTACAGGTGAAAGGAGAGGGAGGAGCTCACGTCAGGGGACAAAGAATGGCAGACTGCATTACAGGTGACAGGAGAGGGAGGAGCTCACGTCAGGGGCCAGAGAATGGCAGACCGCATTACAGGTGACAGGAGAGGGGACAGAGAATGACAGACCGCATTACAGGTGACAGGAGAGGCGGGGCTCACGTCAGGGGACAGAGAATGGCAGACCGCATTACAGGTGACAGGAGAGGCGGGGCTCACATCAGGGGACAGAGAATGACAGACCGCATTACAGGTGACAGGAGAGGCGGGGCTCACATCAGGGGACAGAGAATGACAGGCCGCATTACAGGTGACAGGAGAGGGGGCGCTCACGTCAGGGGACAGAGAATGGCAGACCGCATTACAGGTGACAGGAGAGGGAGGAGCTGACGTCAGGAGACAAAGAATGGCAGACTGCATTACAGGTGACAGGAGAGGGAGGAGCTCACGTCAGGGGACAGAGAATGACAGACCGCATTACAGGTGACAGGAGAGGGGAGGAGCTCACGTCAGGGGACAGAGAATGGCAGACCACATTACAGGTCACAGGAGAGGGAGGAGCTCACGTCAGGGGACAGAGAATGACAGACCGCATTACAGGTGACAGGAGAGGGAGGAGCTCACGTCAGGGGACAGAGAATGACAGACCGCATTACAGGTGTCAGGAGAGGGGGGAGCTCACGTCAGGGGACAGAGAATGGCAGACCGCATTACAGGTGACAGGAGAGAGGGGGCGGTCACGTCAGGGGACAGAGAATGACAGACCACATTACAGGTGTCAGGAGAGGGAGGATCTCACGTCAGGGGACAGAGAATGACAGACCGCATTACAGGTGACAGGAGAGGGAGGGGGGCTCACGTCAGGGGACAGAGAATGGCAGACCGCATTACAGGTGTCAGGAGAGGGAGGAGCCCACGTCAGGGGACAGAGAATGGCAGACCGCATTACAGGTGACAGGAGAGGTAGGAGCTCACGTCAGGGGACAGAGAATGGCAGACCGCATTACAGGTGACAGGAGAGGGAGGGGCTCATGTCAGGGGACAGAGAATGACAGACCGCATTACAGGTGTCAGGAGAGGGAGGGGGGCTCACGTCAGGGGACAGAGAATGGCAGACCGCATTACAGGTGTCAAGAGAGGGAGGAGCCCACGTCAGGGGACAGAGAATGGCAGACCGCATTACAGGTGACAGTAGAGGGAGGAGCTCACGTCAGGGGACAGAGAAAGACAGACCGCATTACAGGTGACAGGAGAGGGAGGAGCTCGCGTCAGGGGACAGAGAATGACAGACCGCATTACAGGTGACAGGAGAGGGAGGGGGGCTCACGTCAGGGGACAGAGAATGGCAGACCGCATTACAGGTGACAGGAGAGGGAGGGGGGCTCACATCAGGGGACAGAGAATGGCAGACCGCATTACAGGTGTCAGGAAAGGGGGGCGCTCACGTCAGGGGACAGAGAATGGCAGACCGCATTACAGGTGTCAGGAGAGGGAGGAGCCCACGTCAGGGGACAGAGAATGGCAGACCGCATTACAGGTGACAGGAGAGGTAGGAGCTCACGTCAGGGGACAGAGAATGGCAGACCGCATTACAGGTGACAGGAGAGGGAGGGGCTCACGTCAGGGGACAGAGAATGACAGACCGCATTACAGGTGTCAGGAGAGGGGGGAGCTCATGTCAGGGGACAGAGAATGGCAGACCGCATTACAGGTGACAGGAGAGGGAGGAGCTCACGTCAGGGGACAGAGAATGGCAGACCGCATTACAGGTGGCAGGAGAGGGAGGAGCCCACGTCAGGGGACAGAGAATGGCAGACCGCATTACAGGTGACAGGAGAGGGAGGAGCTCATGTCAGGGGACAGAGAATGGCAGACCGCATTACAGGTGACAGGAGAGGGGGGCGCTCACGTCAAGGGACAGAGAATGGCAGACCCCATTACAGGTGACAGGAGAGGGAGGAGCCCACGTCAGGGGACAGAGAATGGCAGACCGCATTACAGGTGACAGGAGAGGGAGGAGCTCACGTCAGGGGACAGAGAATGACAGACCGCATTACAGGTGACAGGAGAGGGGGGCGCTCATGTCAGGGGACAGAGAATGACAGACCGCATTACAGGTGACAGGAGAGGGAGGAGCCCACGTCAGGGGACAGAGAATGGCAGACCGCATTACAGGTGACAGGAGAGGGAGGAGCTCACGTCAGGGGACAGAGAATGGCAGACCGCATTACAGGTGGCAGGAGAGGGAGGAGCCCACGTCAGGGGACAGAGAATGGCAGACCGCATTACAGGTGACAGGAGAGGTAGGAGCTCACGTCAGGGGACAGAGAATGGCAGACCCCATTACAGGTGACCGGAGAGGGAGGAGCTCACGTCAGGGGACAGAGAATGACAGACCGCATTACAGGTGACAGGAGAGGGAGGATCTCACGTCAGGGGACAGAGAATGACAGACCGCATTACAGGTGACAGGAGAGGGAGGGGGGCTCACGTCAGGGGACAGAGAATGGCAGACCGCATTACAGGTGTCAGGAGAGGGGGGCGCTCACGTCAGGGGACAGAGAATGGCAGACCGCATTACAGGTGTCAGGAGAGGGAGGAGCCCACGTCAGGGGACAGAGAATGGCAGACCGCATTAGAGGTGACAGGAGAGGTAGGAGCTCACGTCAGGGGACAGAGAATGGCAGACCCCATTACAGGTGACAGGAGAGGGAGGAGCCCACGTCAGGGGACAGAGAATGGCAGACCGCATTACAGGTGAAAGGAGAGGGAGGAGCTCACGTCAGGGGACAAAGAATGGCAGACTGCATTACAGGTGACAGGAGAGGGAGGAGCTCACGTCAGGGGCCAGAGAATGGCAGACCGCATTACAGGTGACAGGAGAGGGGACAGAGAATGACAGACCGCATTACAGGTGACAGGAGAGGCGGGGCTCACGTCAGGGGACAGAGAATGGCAGACCGCATTACAGGTGACAGGAGAGGCGGGGCTCACATCAGGGGACAGAGAATGACAGACCGCATTACAGGTGACAGGAGAGGCGGGGCTCACGTCAGGGGACAGAGAATGACAGGCCGCATTACAGGTGACAGGAGAGGGGGCGCTCACGTCAGGGGACAGAGAATGGCAGACCGCATTACAGGTGACAGGAGAGGGAGGAGCTGACGTCAGGAGACAAAGAATGGCAGACTGCATTACAGGTGACAGGAGAGGGAGGAGCTCACGTCAGGGGACAGAGAATGACAGACCGCATTACAGGTGACAGGAGAGGGGAGGAGCTCACGTCAGGGGACAGAGAATGGCAGACCACATTACAGGTCACAGGAGAGGGAGGAGCTCACGTCAGGGGACAGAGAATGACAGACCGCATTACAGGTGACAGGAGAGGGAGGAGCTCACGTCAGGGGACAGAGAATGACAGACCGCATTACAGGTGTCAGGAGAGGGGGGAGCTCACGTCAGGGGACAGAGAATGGCAGACCGCATTACAGGTGACAGGAGAGAGGGGGCGGTCACGTCAGGGGACAGAGAATGACAGACCACATTACAGGTGTCAGGAGAGGGAGGATCTCACGTCAGGGGACAGAGAATGACAGACCGCATTACAGGTGACAGGAGAGGGAGGGGGGCTCACGTCAGGGGACAGAGAATGGCAGACCGCATTACAGGTGTCAGGAGAGGGAGGAGCCCACGTCAGGGGACAGAGAATGGCAGACCGCATTACAGGTGACAGGAGAGGTAGGAGCTCACGTCAGGGGACAGAGAATGGCAGACCGCATTACAGGTGACAGGAGAGGGAGGGGCTCATGTCAGGGGACAGAGAATGACAGACCGCATTACAGGTGTCAGGAGAGGGAGGGGGGCTCACGTCAGGGGACAGAGAATGGCAGACCGCATTACAGGTGTCAAGAGAGGGAGGAGCCCACGTCAGGGGACAGAGAATGGCAGACCGCATTACAGGTGACAGTAGAGGGAGGAGCTCACGTCAGGGGACAGAGAAAGACAGACCGCATTACAGGTGACAGGAGAGGGAGGAGCTCGCGTCAGGGGACAGAGAATGACAGACCGCATTACAGGTGACAGGAGAGGGAGGGGGGCTCACGTCAGGGGACAGAGAATGGCAGACCGCATTACAGGTGACAGGAGAGGGAGGGGGGCTCACATCAGGGGACAGAGAATGGCAGACCGCATTACAGGTGTCAGGAAAGGGGGGCGCTCACGTCAGGGGACAGAGAATGGCAGACCGCATTACAGGTGTCAGGAGAGGGAGGAGCCCACGTCAGGGGACAGAGAATGGCAGACCGCATTACAGGTGACAGGAGAGGTAGGAGCTCACGTCAGGGGACAGAGAATGGCAGACCGCATTACAGGTGACAGGAGAGGGAGGGGCTCACGTCAGGGGACAGAGAATGACAGACCGCATTACAGGTGTCAGGAGAGGGGGGAGCTCATGTCAGGGGACAGAGAATGGCAGACCGCATTACAGGTGACAGGAGAGGGAGGAGCTCACGTCAGGGGACAGAGAATGGCAGACCGCATTACAGGTGGCAGGAGAGGGAGGAGCCCACGTCAGGGGACAGAGAATGGCAGACCGCATTACAGGTGACAGGAGAGGGAGGAGCTCATGTCAGGGGACAGAGAATGGCAGACCGCATTACAGGTGACAGGAGAGGGGGGCGCTCACGTCAAGGGACAGAGAATGGCAGACCCCATTACAGGTGACAGGAGAGGGAGGAGCCCACGTCAGGGGACAGAGAATGGCAGACCGCATTACAGGTGACAGGAGAGGGAGGAGCTCACGTCAGGGGACAGAGAATGACAGACCGCATTACAGGTGACAGGAGAGGGGGGCGCTCATGTCAGGGGACAGAGAATGACAGACCGCATTACAGGTGACAGGAGAGGGAGGAGCCCACGTCAGGGGACAGAGAATGGCAGACCGCATTACAGGTGACAGGAGAGGGAGGAGCTCACGTCAGGGGACAGAGAATGGCAGACCGCATTACAGGTGGCAGGAGAGGGAGGAGCCCACGTCAGGGGACAGAGAATGGCAGACCGCATTACAGGTGACAGGAGAGGTAGGAGCTCACGTCAGGGGACAGAGAATGGCAGACCCCATTACAGGTGACCGGAGAGGGAGGAGCTCACGTCAGGGGACAGAGAATGACAGACCGCATTACAGGTGACAGGAGAGGGAGGATCTCACGTCAGGGGACAGAGAATGACAGACCGCATTACAGGTGACAGGAGAGGGAGGGGGGCTCACGTCAGGGGACAGAGAATGGCAGACCGCATTACAGGTGTCAGGAGAGGGGGGCGCTCACGTCAGGGGACAGAGAATGGCAGACCGCATTACAGGTGTCAGGAGAGGGAGGAGCCCACGTCAGGGGACAGAGAATGGCAGACCGCATTAGAGGTGACAGGAGAGGTAGGAGCTCACGTCAGGGGACAGAGAATGGCAGACCCCATTACAGGTGACAGGAGAGGGAGGAGCCCACGTCAGGGGACAGAGAATGGCAGACCGCATTACAGGTGACAGGAGAGGGGGGCGCTCATGTCAGGGGACAGAGAATGACAGACCGCATTACAGGTGTCAGGAGAGGGGGGAGCTCATGTCAGGGGACAGAGAATGGCAGACCGCATTACAGGTGACAGGAGAGGGAGGATCTCACGTCAGGGGACAGAGAATGGCAGACCGCATTACAGGTGACAGGAGAGGGGGGCGCTCATGTCAGGGGACAGAGAATGACAGACCGCATTACAGGTGACAGGAGAGGGAGGAGCCCACGCCAGGGGACAGAGAATGGCAGACCGCATTACAGGTGTCAGGAGAGGGGGGCGCTCATGTCAGGGGACAGAGAATGGCAGACCGCATTGCAGGTGACAGGAGAGGGAGGATCTCACGTCAGGGGACAGAGAATGACAGACCGCATTACAGGTGACAGGAGAGGGGGGCCCTCACGTCAGGGGACAGAGAATGGCAGACCGCATTACAGGTGTCAGGAGAGGGAGGAGCCCACGTCAGGGGACAGAGAATGGCAGACCGCATTACAGGTGACAGGAGAGGGAGGAGCTCATGTCAGGGGACAGAGAATGGCAGACCGCATTACAGGTGACAGGAGAGAGGGGGCGCTCACGTCAGAGGACAGAGAATGGTAGACCGCATTACAGGTGTCAGGAGAGGGGGGCGCTCACGTCAGGGGACAGTGAATGGCAGACCGCATTACAGGTGTCAGGAGAGAGGGGGGAGCTCACGTCAGGGGACAGAGAATGGCAGACCGCATTACAGGTGACAGGAGAGGGGGGCCCTCACGTCAGGGGACAGAGAATGACAGACCGCATTACAGGTGTCAGGAGAGGGGGGAGCTCATGTCAGGGGACAGAGAATGGCAGACCGCGTTACAGGTGACAGGAGAGGAAGGGGGCTCACGTCAGGGGACAGAGAATGACAGACCGCAGTACAGGTGACAGGAGAGAGGGGGGAGCTCACGTCAGGGGACAGAGAATGGCAGACCGCATTACAGGTGACAGGAGAGGGGGGCCCTCACGTCAGGGGACAGAGAATGACAGACCGCATTACAGGTGACAGGAGAGGGAGGAGCTCACGTCAGGGGACAGAGAATGGCAGACCGCATTACAGGTGACAGGAGAGGGGGGCGCTCACGTCAAGGGAAAGAGAATGGCAGACCCCATTACAGGTGACAGGAGAGGGAGGAGCCCACGTCAGGGGACAGAGAATGGCAGACCGCATTACAGGTGACAGGAGAGGGAGGAGCTCACGTCAGGGGACAGAGAATGGCAGACCGCATTACAGGTGACAGGAGAGGGAGGATCTCACGTCAGGGGACAGAGAATGGCAGACCGCATTACAGGTGACAGGAGAGGGAGGAGCCCACATCAGGGGACAGAGAATGACAGACCGCATTACAGGTGACAGGAGAGGGAGGAGCCCACGTCAGGGGACAGAGAATGGCAGACCGCATTACAGGTGACAGGAGAGGGAGGATCTCACGTCAGGGGACAGAGAATGACAGACCGCATTACAGGTGACAGGAGAGGGGGGCCCTCACGTCAGGGGACAGAGAATGGCAGACCGCATTACAGGTGTCAGGAGAGGGAGGAGCCCACGTCAGGGGACAGAGAATGGCAGACCGCATTACAGGTGACAGGAGAGGGAGGAGCTCATGTCAGGGGACAGAGAATGGCAGACCGCATTACAGGTGACAGGAGAGAGGGGGCGCTCACGTCAGAGGACAGAGAATGGTAGACCGCATTACAGGTGTCAGGAGAGGGGGGCGCTCACGTCAGGGGACAGTGAATGGCAGACCGCATTACAGGTGTCAGGAGAGAGGGGGGAGCTCACGTCAGGGGACAGAGAATGGCAGACCGCATTACAGGTGACAGGAGAGGGGGGCCCTCACGTCAGGGGACAGAGAATGACAGACCGCATTACAGGTGTCAGGAGAGGGGGGAGCTCATGTCAGGGGACAGAGAATGGCAGACCGCGTTACAGGTGACAGGAGAGGAAGGGGGCTCACGTCAGGGGACAGAGAATGACAGACCGCAGTACAGGTGACAGGAGAGAGGGGGGAGCTCACGTCAGGGGACAGAGAATGGCAGACCGCATTACAGGTGACAGGAGAGGGGGGCCCTCACGTCAGGGGACAGAGAATGACAGACCGCATTACAGGTGACAGGAGAGGGAGGAGCTCACGTCAGGGGACAGAGAATGGCAGACCGCATTACAGGTGACAGGAGAGGGGGGCGCTCATGTCAGGGGACAGAGAATGACAGACCGCATTACAGGTGTCAGGAGAGGGGGGAGCTCATGTCAGGGGACAGAGAATGGCAGACCGCATTACAGGTGACAGGAGAGGGAGGATCTCACGTCAGGGGACAGAGAATGGCAGACCGCATTACAGGTGACAGGAGAGGGGGGCGCTCATGTCAGGGGACAGAGAATGACAGACCGCATTACAGGTGACAGGAGAGGGAGGAGCCCACGCCAGGGGACAGAGAATGGCAGACCGCATTACAGGTGTCAGGAGAGGGGGGCGCTCATGTCAGGGGACAGAGAATGGCAGACCGCATTGCAGGTGACAGGAGAGGGAGGATCTCACGTCAGGGGACAGAGAATGACAGACCGCATTACAGGTGACAGGAGAGGGGGGCCCTCACGTCAGGGGACAGAGAATGGCAGACCGCATTACAGGTGTCAGGAGAGGGAGGAGCCCACGTCAGGGGACAGAGAATGGCAGACCGCATTACAGGTGACAGGAGAGGGAGGAGCTCATGTCAGGGGACAGAGAATGGCAGACCGCATTACAGGTGACAGGAGAGAGGGGGCGCTCACGTCAGAGGACAGAGAATGGTAGACCGCATTACAGGTGTCAGGAGAGGGGGGCGCTCACGTCAGGGGACAGTGAATGGCAGACCGCATTACAGGTGTCAGGAGAGAGGGGGGAGCTCACGTCAGGGGACAGAGAATGGCAGACCGCATTACAGGTGACAGGAGAGGGGGGCCCTCACGTCAGGGGACAGAGAATGACAGACCGCATTACAGGTGTCAGGAGAGGGGGGAGCTCATGTCAGGGGACAGAGAATGGCAGACCGCGTTACAGGTGACAGGAGAGGAAGGGGGCTCACGTCAGGGGACAGAGAATGACAGACCGCAGTACAGGTGACAGGAGAGAGGGGGGAGCTCACGTCAGGGGACAGAGAATGGCAGACCGCATTACAGGTGACAGGAGAGGGGGGCCCTCACGTCAGGGGACAGAGAATGACAGACCGCATTACAGGTGACAGGAGAGGGAGGAGCTCACGTCAGGGGACAGAGAATGGCAGACCGCATTACAGGTGACAGGAGAGGGGGGCGCTCACGTCAAGGGAAAGAGAATGGCAGACCCCATTACAGGTGACAGGAGAGGGAGGAGCCCACGTCAGGGGACAGAGAATGGCAGACCGCATTACAGGTGACAGGAGAGGGAGGAGCTCACGTCAGGGGACAGAGAATGGCAGACCGCATTACAGGTGACAGGAGAGGGAGGATCTCACGTCAGGGGACAGAGAATGGCAGACCGCATTACAGGTGACAGGAGAGGGAGGAGCCCACATCAGGGGACAGAGAATGACAGACCGCATTACAGGTGACAGGAGAGGGAGGAGCCCACGTCAGGGGACAGAGAATGGCAGACCGCATTACAGGTGACAGGAGAGGGAGGATCTCACGTCAGGGGACAGAGAATGACAGACCGCATTACAGGTGACAGGAGAGGGGGGCCCTCACGTCAGGGGACAGAGAATGGCAGACCGCATTACAGGTGTCAGGAGAGGGAGGAGCCCACGTCAGGGGACAGAGAATGGCAGACCGCATTACAGGTGACAGGAGAGGGAGGAGCTCATGTCAGGGGACAGAGAATGGCAGACCGCATTACAGGTGACAGGAGAGAGGGGGCGCTCACGTCAGAGGACAGAGAATGGTAGACCGCATTACAGGTGTCAGGAGAGGGGGGCGCTCACGTCAGGGGACAGTGAATGGCAGACCGCATTACAGGTGTCAGGAGAGAGGGGGGAGCTCACGTCAGGGGACAGAGAATGGCAGACCGCATTACAGGTGACAGGAGAGGGGGGCCCTCACGTCAGGGGACAGAGAATGACAGACCGCATTACAGGTGTCAGGAGAGGGGGGAGCTCATGTCAGGGGACAGAGAATGGCAGACCGCGTTACAGGTGACAGGAGAGGAAGGGGGCTCACGTCAGGGGACAGAGAATGACAGACCGCAGTACAGGTGACAGGAGAGAGGGGGGAGCTCACGTCAGGGGACAGAGAATGGCAGACCGCATTACAGGTGACAGGAGAGGGGGGCCCTCACGTCAGGGGACAGAGAATGACAGACCGCATTACAGGTGACAGGAGAGGGAGGAGCTCACGTCAGGGGACAGAGAATGGCAGACCGCATTACAGGTGACAGGAGAGGGGGGCGCTCACGTCAAGGGAAAGAGAATGGCAGACCCCATTACAGGTGACAGGAGAGGGAGGAGCCCACGTCAGGGGACAGAGAATGGCAGACCGCATTACAGGTGACAGGAGAGGGAGGAGCTCACGTCAGGGGACAGAGAATGGCAGACCGCATTACAGGTGACAGGAGAGGGAGGATCTCACGTCAGGGGACAGAGAATGGCAGACCGCATTACAGGTGACAGGAGAGGGAGGAGCCCACATCAGGGGACAGAGAATGACAGACCGCATTACAGGTGACAGGAGAGGGAGGAGCCCACGTCAGGGGACAGAGAATGGCAGACCGCATTACAGGTGACAGGAGAGGGAGGATCTCACGTCAGGGGACAGAGAATGACAGACCGCATTACAGGTGACAGGAGAGGGAGGATCTCACGTCAGGGGACAGAGAATGGCAGACCGCATTACAGGTGACAGGAGAGTGGGGCGCTCATGTCAGGGGACAGAGAATGACAGACTGCATTACAGGTGACAGGAGAGGGAGGAGCCCACGCCAGGGGACAGAGAATGACAGACCGCATTACAGGTGACAGGAGAGGGGGGCCCTCACGTCAGGGGACAGAGAATGGCAGACCGCATTACAGGTGTCAGGAGAGGGAGGAGCCCACGTCAGGGGACAGAGAATGGCAGACCGCATTACAGGTGACAGGAGAGGGAGGAGCTCATGTCAGGGGACAGAGAATGGCAGACCGCATTACAGGTGACAGGAGAGAGGGGGCGCTCACGTCAGAGGACAGAGAATGGCAGACCGCATTACAGGTGTCAGGAGAGGGGGGCGCTCACGTCAGGGGACAGAGAATGGCAAACCGCAGTACAGGTGACAGGAGAGAGGGGGGAGCTCACGTCAGGGGACAGAGAATGGCAGACCGCATTACAGGTGACAGGAGAGGGGGGCCCTCACGTCAGGGGACAGAGAATGACAGACCGCATTACAGGTGTCAGGAGAGGGGGGAGCTCATGTCAGGGGACAGAGAATGGCAGACCGCGTTACAGGTGACAGGAGAGGAAGGGGGCTCACGTCAGGGGACAGAGAATGGCAGACCGCGTTACAGGTGACAGGAGAGGAAGGGGGCTCACGTCAGGGGACAGAGAATGACAGACCGCAGTACAGGTGACAGGAGAGAGGGGGGAGCTCACGTCAGGGGACAGAGAATGGCAGACCGCATTACAGGTGACAGGAGAGGGGGGCCCTCACGTCAGGGGACAGAGAATGACAGACCGCATTACAGGTGACAGGAGAGGGAGGAGCTCACGTCAGGGGACAGAGAATGGCAGACCGCATTACAGGTGACAGGAGAGGGAGAAGCTCATGTCAGGGGACAGAGAATGGCAGACCGCATTACAGGTGACAGGAGAGGGGGGCGCTCACGTCAAGGGAAAGAGAATGGCAGACCCCATTACAGGTGACAGGAGAGGGAGGAGCCCACGTCAGGGGACAGAGAATGGCAGACCGCATTACAGGTGACAGGAGAGGGAGGATCTCACGTCAGGGGACAGAGAATGGCAGACCGCATTACAGGTGACAGGAGAGGGAGGATCTCACGTCAGGGGACAGAGAATGGCAGACCGCATTACAGGTGACAGGAGAGGGAGGATCTCACGTCAGGGGACAGAGAATGGCAGACCGCATTACAGGTGACAGGAGAGGGAGGAGCCCACATCAGGGGACAGAGAATGACAGACCGCATTACAGGTGACAGGAGAGGGAGGAGCCCACGTCAGGGGACAGAGAATGGCAGACCGCATTACAGGTGACAGGAGAGGGAGGATCTCCTGTCAGGGGACAGAGAATGACAAATCGCATTACAGGTGACAGGAGAGGGAGGAGCTCACGTCAGGTGCCAGAGAATGGCAGACCGCATTACAGATGACAGGAGAGGGAGGAGCTCACGTCAGGGGACAGAGAATGGCAGACCGCATTACAGGTGACAGGAGAGGGAGGAGCCCACATCAGGGGACAGAGAATGACAGACCGCATTACAGGTGACAGGAGAGGGAGGAGCCCACGTCAGGGGACAGAGAATGACAGACCGCATTACAGATGACAGGAGAGGGAGGAGCCCACGTCAGGGGACAGAGAATGGCAGACCGCATTACAGATGACAGGAGAGGGAGGAGCTCACGTCAGGGGACAGAGAATGGCAGACCGCATTACAGGTGACAGGAGAGGGAGGAGCCCACATCAGGGGACAGAGAATGACAGACCGCATTACAGGTGACAGGAGAGGGAGGAGCCCACATCAGGGGACAGAGAATGGCAGACCGCATTACAGGTGACAGGAGAGGGAGGAGCCCACATCAGGGGACAGAGAATGACAGACCGCATTACAGGTGACAGGAGAGGGAGGAGCCCACGCCAGGGGACAGAGAATGGCAGACCGCATTACAGGTGACAGGAGAGGGAGGAGCCCACGTCAGGGGACAGAGAATGACAGACCGCATTACAGGTGACAGGAGAGAGAGGAGCCCACGTCAGGGGACAGAGAATGACAGACCGCATTACAGGTGACAGGAGAGGGAGGAGCCCACGCCAGGGGACAGAGAATGGCAGACCGCATTACAGGTGACAGGAGAGGGAGGAGCCCACGTCAGGGGCCAGAGAATGGCAGACCGCATTACAGATGACAGGAGAGGGAGGAGCTCACGTCAGGGGACAGAGAATGGCAGACCGCATTGCAGGTGACAGGAGAGGGAGGAGCCCACATCAGGGGACAGAGAATGACAGACCGCATTACAGGTGACAGGAGAGGGAGGAGCCCACGTCAGGGGACAGAGAATGGCAGACCGCATTACAGGTGACAGGAGAGGGAGGAGCCCACGTCAGGGGACAGAGAATGACAGACCGCATTACAGGTGACAGGAGAGGGAGGAGCCCACGTCAGGGGACAGAGAATGACAGACCGCATTACAGGTGTCAGGAGAGGGGGGGCTCACGTCAGGGGACAGAGAATGGCAGACCGCATTACAGGTGACAGGAGAGGGAGGAGCCCACGTCAGGGGACAGAGAATGACAGACCGCATTACAGGTGTCAGGAGAGGGAGGAGCCCACGTCAGGGGACAGAGAATGACAGACCGCATTATACATGTTTGCAAATTTTTTAAAATTTAAATAATGCACATTGCCTGGCTGTCCTGCTGATTGTCTCCTTCTAATACATTTAGCCATAGCCCCTGAACAAGCATGCAGCATGTCAGGTGTTTCTGACATTGTCAAATCCAACAAGATTAGCGGCATGTTTGTTTCAGGTGTGTGATTCAGACACTACTGCAGCAAAATAGATCTGCAGCGCTGCCAGGTAACTGGCATGGTTTAAACGGAGATGAATATCCAAGGCCAAGGCCAGTATCTAAAGCATTTCGGACATGACCAGTAAATAAAAAGCTGAGTACACACTTCCAACAAGCGAAAAACCAACCCATTGACACGACCTGTATTTCCACATGAGCAAATCGACTAAACGACCAACTCATTTGCATACTGCGCACTGAAGTGGAATGACAGACTGCACAACATGGCCGCATTCAAAACAAGTACAAGTCGTTCAAATTACGTACACAGGTGGCCAGCTGCAGGATATCAGCCCAACTGTCGTTTCAGTATTTCTGATGGTTGGATCGGGCAAACTGCCTGTTATCAGTTGGTCGTCTAGTCGTATGTGCGCATACACATGTCAGATTATCGTCCAACAGACTGACAATATTCAGGCAGTTTGGATAAGCGTGTGTAGCGGCCTTTAGAATGATTTTCTGGGATTACTTCCTGGCTTTATAATCGCAGGTAACAGGAGTGACATATGACAATGACCATGTGTACATGTGTGTCATCATATCCTCACCTCCACTGCAGCCTCCTCCCATCAGATAATTCCCTCACTAGACTCTCTCCTCTACAACCTATCCTGAATGCCGCAGCTGGTGCATCCCTCACTTGTCCAGAGACAATATGGCTGCCCTGCGGTCACTATCACCTGTCCAGAGACAATATGGCTGCCCTCCGTTCACCCCCACCTATCCAGAGACAATATGGCCGCCCTCTGATCACTCCCACCTATCCAGAGACAATATGGCTGCCCTCTAGTCACTCTCACCTGTCCAGAGACAATATGGCTGCACTCTAATCACCCCCACCTATCCAGAGACAATATGGCTGCCCTCTGGTCACTCTCACCTGTCCAGAGACAATATGGCTTCCCTCTGGTCACTATCACTCCTCCATAGACAATATGGCTGCCCTCCCGTCACTATCACCTGTCCAGGGACAATATGGCTGCCCTCTGGTCACTCCCACCTGTCCATAGACAATATGGCTGCCCTCTGGTCACTCTCACCTGTCCAGAGACAATATGGCTGCCCTCTGGTCTCTCTCACCTGTCCAGAGACAATATGGCTGCCCTCTGGTCACTCTCACCTGTCCAGAGACAATATGGCTGCCCTCTGGTCACTCTCACCTGACCAGAGACAATATGGCTGCCCTCTGGTCACTCCCACATGTCTAGAGACAATATGGCTGCCCTCTGGTCACTATCACCTGACCAGAGACAATATGGCTTCCCTCCGGTCACTCCCACCTGTCCAGAGGCAATATGGCTGCACTCTGGTCACCCCCACCTATCCAGAGACAATATGACTGCCCTCTGGTCACTCACCTGTGCAGAGACAATATGGCTGCCCTCTGGTCACCCCCACCTGTCCAGAGGCAATATGGCTGCCCTCTGGTCACCCCCACCTGTCCAGATACAATATGGCTGCCCTCTGGTCACTCCCACCTGTCCAGAGACAATATGGCTGCCCTCTGGTCACTCCCACCTGTCCAGAGACAATATGGCTGCCCTCTGGTCACTCACCTGTCCAGATACAATATGGCTGCCCTCTGGTCACTCATCTGTCCAGAGACAATATGGCTGCCCTCTGGTCACTCCCACCTGTCCAGAGACAATATGGCCGCCCTCCGGTCACTATCACCTGTCCAGAGATAATATGGCTGCCCTCTGGTCACTCACCTGTCCTTGCGTTCCACAGATGGCCGGCGTAGGACTTCCTGCCTCTGCAGAAGCTGCTGCCTCTCCCGCTCCCTCCACAGGAGCAGTGTGTCCGGCCTCCGCCTCTCCTCGGTGGACTGTTCCTGACGTGAGACGCTGGGGGATGGAGGAGATGGTGCCAGCCTGGAACACAAGAAGTACAGTGTATTAATGTCACCAGAAGACACACATAAATGTGACATAACTGAACAACTCATATCAGGGGGAAGATATTTTCTGTCACTCTCCTGACTTCCTCAGACACGCATCTAAGCCCTGCTTCTATTAAAGGGCTGGTTCAGACGGGCGTTTTTGTGGCGTTAAACGCAGCAGCGTTTTTTGGGATTTACTGCCATCCCATGCAAGTGAATGGGAGCGTTTAGAGCTGGCTTTTGCAGGCTTTCATGAAAGCCTGGCAGTAGATCCCAGCGTTGCGTCTAGTCTCAAAAGCAACATGCTGCTTTCAGAGGCAGTAAACGCCAGGAAACAATAGCAGAGACCAGAACTGCTAGCCTTGAACGCTTTTCAAAAGCTTTCAAAAGCTAGCTTTTAAACGCTGGCGTTTGAACGCAATGCCAAGCAAAAGCTCAGCAGACGCCCGTGTGAACCAGCCCTAACACAGCTACATAAGAACCCAGCTGTAGCCTGAAGCTCAGGCATTGGACAGATATTTCGAAAGGGGGAAGGTTAGCATCATAATGGGTGGGGCTTAGCTCTGCTCACAGCCAGGAAGGCCGCCTCCTGCTGGAACAAAGAAATGAATACCAAAACTGAAAATGTATATACTGTATTCATTAAAGCGGACCCGAACTCTTCCACACAATGGAAAGTCTTTATACAACATACAGCTGCTGAAGAAATTCACTTCTCTCTGTTCTGTGTTTGTTTAGCCAGATCAATGCGTCTAATTAGTTCTTATTGGCAACTGTGAATAGACTGCAGGAGGGATATGCCCAGGCAACTCTCCATATAGTAAAGCTTAACCCTTTCACTGCCATCTGCAAAAGTGAAACCAAGTAAATACTTTAGGGTTTTTTAGGCTTCCTATAAAAGAACAAAGAAAGGTTTATATTCCCATAAAGGTTATCATGCTGTGGCCACTCTTCTGGAGCAGAGAGGAAGCTCTGAGTTCAGCTGCACTGTAGGTTATTGGCTGTGCCGTCTGGCTGGGGAGAGCTACACACCGTCAGATGGGTGAGGGATTGCACACAAAGGCCCTGTTCACACTTGGCAACCGAAAACATGATCGTAATTGCCTAGTGATCGCAATGTTGCATTGTGGTGTTCTGCGATTTTTCTGCGATTACGTTTCTTATTCCAGTGAATGAGAATTGCAATGCAATCGCCGGGAAAAAAGTACGCGTTACTAATGGTCGCAAATGAGCCATAATTGCTGCAGTGTGAGTAATCCCATAGCACAGTGATGGCTAACCTTGGCACTCCAGCTGTGACAAAACTACAAATCCCATCATGCCTTTGCCTCCCCAAGTTATGCTTAGAGCTGGCAGAGTGTTGCAATGCCTCATGGGACTTGTAGTTCCTCCACAGCTAGAGTGGCAAAGTTAGCCATCACTGCCATAGCGTTACATGTGCTACATCGCATCAATGATTGCAAGCCATCAGCAAATCACGGGCAAAAAGTGCACAAATGTGAACTCAACCGAAGTATTCCAGCTGTAGATTTAGTCGTTTATCTGGCTTTCACCTTCAGACACAGACAAAGCTGAAACTAAAACAGAAAAGCTTTTTTTTTAAAACCTCACTATCTTTTAAGCTATAAAACAGAGCAGAAATAATGAACTTTTGAACTTTCCTGCAGTAAAACCTTCTCTCTAGCTGTCTCTCACTGTTTCAGTGCTTCAGAAATCAGGACTGTATTCCATCCAGCATGTCAGAGAGCTCAGAGAAGCTCTTTTGCATGGATAACAATGGAATTGTTTTTAACTCTTCCTGTCCTGGAAACAATATGAGACTCTTTTCTTTGCTACTGATGTCCTATTTCTTAGCTGTACTACACATACAATTCATTATATCATAAGTTTATTTTTACTTTAGGTTTGCTTTAACCCCTTCAGGACCTAAGGCTTATGCCCCCCTAGTGACCAGGCCATTTTCACAGGGCTGTGCAACTTTGTCAGCGTGTCAGGAGGTCTCTGATCGCTGCTGCAATCTTTTTTTTTTTTTTTTTTTTTTTTTTTTAATTAAAGAGACTCTAAAGTGTCGCTAAAATCAGGTTTTTATTTTAAATACCTCTTTAGCATGCTTGCAGCACCTAAAACGCAGCAACCCCACGGCTGAAAACTTACTCACCCCGAACTCCCCGGGGCACATTGCGGGGAGCGCTTTTCCGTGAAGAGGCAGAGCTTTGGGGTGTAGCTCTGCCTCTACACGAGTCTATCAGCGCGGATCGCCGCCTCTCCCCGCCCTTCTTAGTCTTCTTTCACTGAGAGGGGCGGGGAGAGGCGGCGATCAGCCCAGATTGACGCGCATGGAGGCGGAGATACAGCCCAAAGCTCTGCCTCCCCCGGGCAGCAAAATCCACAACCAGGAAAGTCGTGGATTTTTGCCCCGGGAGTTAGGGGTGATTCATTTAGTTTTCAGTGGTGCAAACATGCTTAAGAGGTTTTTTAAAAAAATAAAAACATGATTTTAGCGAGGCTTCAGAAAATTAAAAAAAAAAAAAAAAAAAAAAAAAAGAGAGCCTTTTCCCTCCTCCCTCCCTCCCCCCTTTGCTGTCCTAAATTGCCATATGGCGGCGATCGGCTCTCTTCCTCCCACTCATTACGAGCCACTCTAAGGGACAGCCGAGTGTCCCTCGTCCCTCGTACAGCGTTGGAGGAGATTGCAGCGCTGTATAGAGGTAAACAAAGGGGAATTCTTTCCCCTGTCGGCCCTCCACAGTCTGCTGGCCGCGATCACAGCTAGCAGGCTGCTCCGTGAACCCGCAGGGAATGATCGCGTATGCGCACGCGCGTTCCCTGCTAAACTGCAGCTCCAGGACTTGCCGTTACGCCTCGCTCACACCCGTCGGCGTGACGCGGTCGTTAAGTAGTTAAAGCCCGTGCCAAGGATGCGGCCTCAAGTCAGAGAGGTTCTCAGAAGTTCTGTCCACTCACCCTGCGACCAGCGTCCTCTCCTCCGTCCGCGGCGTGGACTGCAACTCCGGCTTCCGCTTATCCTGCGCCAAACAGGAAATATAAACCCACAATTATATACTAGAATATGAATGGCCCTCTGCAGAAATGTCACAATGTAGATAGCGCAGCGCATAGCCTGCAGACTCAGAATACACTCAGAATAGGTCTGCAGATCAAGTGTTCTGATTGTAGTCTGAGGACTCTGGCTGCCTGCCTGTGATTTATGTATCATGAAAGCCAAACAGATAAGCAGCACATTGCTTATAAAGGTAATAAATCCAGCAGCCTCCTAATCTCTGACACACACCGCGCCACGTTCCGGTAAACTTGCTGAGACAGGTTTTCAGATTTACATCTTCCTCAGGAATTTATTAGTGTTAAAGAGAACCCGAGGTGGGGTTCTGACAATGAAATCCGCATACAGAGGATGGGTCTGCCTATACAGCCCAGCCTCTGTTGCTATCCAGATCCCCCCCCCCCCCCCCCCCTGCGCTCTGCGGTCACCCATTTATTTTATTATTTATTTATGGTATTTATAAAGCGCCAACATATTACGCAGCGCTGGACATTAATTTAGGTTACAGACAATATTTAGGGGTGACATACAGCAAAATGACAACACAGGAATACAAGAAAACCAGATCACACAGCACAGTATGAGTACAAGGTAATGCTTAGTCACTGGATGGGAGCATGGAGATCACACAGCACAGTATGAGTACAAGGTAATGCTTAGTCACTGGATGGAGCATGGAGATCACGCAGCACAGTATGAGTACAAGGTAATGCTTAGTCAGTCACTGGATGGGAGCATGGAGATCACACAGCACCGGATGAGTACAAGGTAATTCTTAGTCACTGGATGGAGCATGGAGATCACACAGCACAGTATGAGTACCAGGTAATGCTTAGTCACTGGATGGAGCATGGAGATCACACAGCACAGTATGAGTACAAGGTAATGCTTAGTCACTGGATGGGAGCATGGAGATCACACAGCACAGTATGAGTACAAGGTAATGCTTAGTCACTGGATGGAGCATGGAGATCACACAGCACCAGATGAGTACAAGGTAATTCTTAGTCACTGGATGGAGCATGGAGATCACACAGCACAGTATGAGTACCAGGTAATGCTTAGTCACTGGATGGAGCATGGAGATCACACAGCACAGTATGAGTACAAGGTAATGCTTAGTCACTGGATGGGAGCATGGAGATCACACAGCACAGTATGAGTACAAGGTAATGCTTAGTCACTGGATGGAGCATGGAGATCACACAGCACCGGATGAGTACAAGGTAATTCTTAGTCACTGGATGGAGCATGGAGATCACACAGCACAGTATGAGTACAAGGTAATGCTTAGTCACTGGATGGAGCATGGAGATCACACAGCACAGTATGAGTACAAGGTAATGCTTAGTCACTGGATGGGAGCATGGAGATCACACAGCACAGTATGAGTACAAGGTAATGCTTAGTCACTGGATGGAGCATGGAGATCACACAGCACAGTATGAGTACAAGGTAATGCTTAGTCACTGGATGGAGCATGGAGATCACACAGCACAGTATGAGTACAAGGTAATGCTTAGTCACTGGATGGAGCATGGAGATCACACAGCACAGTATGAGTACAAGGTAATGCTTAGTCACTGGATGGGAGCATGGAGATCACACAGCACAGTATGAGTACAAGGTAATGCTTAGTCACTGGATGGAGCATGGAGATCACACAGCACAGTATGAGTACAAGGTAATGCTTAGTCACTGGATGGAGCATGGAGATCACACAGCACAGTATGAGTACAAGGTAATGCTTAGTCACTGGATGGGAGCATGGAGATCACACAGTACAGTATGAGTACAAGGTAATGCTTAGTCACTGGATGGAGCATGGAGATCACACAGCACAGTATGAGTACAAGGTAATGCTTAGTCACTGGATGGGAGCATGGAGATCACACAGTACAGTATGAGTACAAGGTAATGCTTAGTCACTGGAGGGGAGCATGGAGATCACACAGCACAGTATGAGTACAAGGTAATGCTTAGTCAGTCACTGGATTGGAGCATGGAGATCACACAGTACAGTATGAGTACAAGGTAATGCTTAGTCACTGGATGGAGCATGGAGATCACACAGCACAGTATGAGTACAAGGTAATGCTTAGTCACTGGATGGAGCATGGAGATCACACAGCACAGTATGAGTACAAGGTAATGCTTAGTCACTGGATGGAGCATGGAGATCACACAGCACAGTATGAGTACAAGGTAATGCTTAGTCACTGGATGGAGCATGGAGATCACACAGCACAGTATGAGTACAAGGTAATGCTTAGTCACTGGATGGAGCATGGAGATCACACAGCACAGTATGAGTACAAGGTAATGCTTAGTCACTGGATGGGAGCATGGAGATCACACAGTACAGTATGAGTACAAGGTAATGCTTAGTCACTGGAGGGGAGCATGGAGATCACACAGCACAGTATGAGTACAAGGTAATGCTTAGTCAGTCACTGGATGGGAGCATGGAGATCACACAGTACAGTATGAGTACAAGGTAATGCTTAGTCACTGGATGGAGCATGGAGATCACACAGCACAGTATGAGTACAAGGTAATGCTTAGTCACTGGATGGAGCATGGAGATCACACAGCACAGTATGAGTACAAGGTAATGCTTAGTCACTGGATGGAGCATGGAGATCACACAGCACAGTATGAGTACAAGGTAATGCTTAGTCAGTGGATGGAGCATGGAGATCACACAGCACAGTATGAGTACAAGGTAATGCTTAGTCACTGGATGGAGCATGGAGATCACACAGCACAGTATGAGTACAAGGTAATGCTTAGTCACTGGAGGGAAGCATGGAGATCACACAGCACAGTATGAGTACAAGGTAATGCTTAGTCACTGGAGGGGAGCATGGAGATCACACAGCACAGTATGAGTACAAGGTAATGCTTAGTCACTGGATGGGAGCATGGAGATCACACAGCACAGTATGAGTACCAGGTAATGCTTAGTCACTGGATGGAGCATGGAGATCACACAGCACAGTATGAGTACAAGGTAATGCTTAGTCACTGGATGGGAGCATGGAGATCACACAGCACAGTATGAGTACCAGGTAATGCTTAGTCACTGGATGGGAGCATGGAGATCACACAGCACAGTATGAGTGCCAGGTAATGCTTAGTCACTGGATGGAGCATGGAGATCACACAGCACAGTATGAGTACAAGGTAATGCTTAGTCACTGGATGGGAGCATGGAGATCACACAGTACAGTATGAGTACAAGGTAATGCTTAGTCACTGGATGGGAGCATGGAGATCACACAGTACAGTATGAGTACAAGGTAATGCTTAGTCACTGGATGGAGCATGGAGATCACACAGTACAGTATGAGTACAAGGTAATGCTTAGTCACTGGATAGAGCATGGAGATCACACAGTACAGTATGAGTACAAGGTAATGCTTAGTCACTGGATAGAGCATGGAGATCACACAGCACAGTATGAGTACAAGGTAATGCTTAGTCACTGGAGGGGAGCATGGAGATCACACAGCACAGTATGAGTACCAGGTAATGCTTAGTCACTGGAGGGGAGCATGGAGATCACACAGCACAGTATGAGTACAAGGTAATGCTTAGTCACTGGATGGGAGCATGGAGATCACACAGTACAGTATGAGTACAAGGTAATGCTTAGTCACTGGATGGGAGCATGGAGATCACACAGTACAGTATGAGTACAAGGTAATGCTTAGTCACTGGATGGAGCATGGAGATCACACAGTACAGTATGAGTACAAGGTAATGCTTAGTCACTGGATAGAGCATGGAGATCACACAGTACAGTATGAGTACAAGGTAATGCTTAGTCACTGGATAGAGCATGGAGATCACACAGCACAGTATGAGTACAAGGTAATGCTTAGTCACTGGAGGGGAGCATGGAGATCACACAGCACAGTATGAGTACCAGGTAATGCTTAGTCACTGGAGGGGAGCATGGAGATCACACAGCACAGTATGAGTACCAGGTAATGCTTAGTCAGTCACTGGAGGGGAGCATGGAGATTAGGCAACTTAGGTTCACTCAGATGCATAGCATGGGTTCACAGTAATGGAGGTGCAAGATCAGGTAGGACACAAAAGGAGGAGGACCCTGCCCAAAGGCTTACAATCTAGAGGGAGAGGTAAGGACACGAATGGTAGGGGACCAGAGTTCAGCTGTAGGTTTAGAGCACTTGTGAGGGGTAGTAGGCCAGAGTGAAAAGGTGAGTTTTGAGGGCTTTCTTGAAGATGTTGAAGGAGGGGGCTGCCCTAATGGGTGGAGGTAGGGAGCTCCATAGTGTTGGAGCAGCTCTTGAGAAGTCCTGGAGGCGTGCATGGGACTGGGTGATGCGGGGGGCAAAGTTCATTGGAAGAGTGGAGTGAGCGGCTAGGTGTGTACCTCTGAGTAAGATCGGAAAATGTAGGTTGGACAGGTTTTGTGGACAGATTTGTAGGTCAGACACAGTATCTTGAATCGGATTCTGGACTGGATAGGAAGCCAGTGGAGGGATTCTAGGAGGGGATCTGCCGTGGTGGAGAGATGGGAGCAGTGGATAATTCTGGCTGCCGCATTCATGATGGACTGCAGTGGGGCTGTTCGGGAGATAGGGAGACCAGACAGCAGGGCATTGCAGTAGTCAAGGCGGGAAATTATGAGGGCATGGATGAGGAGTTTGGTGGTGGCAGAGTTCAGGAAAGGGCAAATCTTACAAATGTTACGAAGGTGGAAGTTGCAGGACTTTGTGAGGTTTTGGATGTGGGAAGTGAAGGAGAGTGCGGAGTCCAGGGTGACACCCAGAGAGCGGGCTTGAGAGGTAGGGCGAATGGTAGTGTGGTTAACAGTGACATGCACATCTGGGAGGTTCGTGGATGGCCGGGGTGGGAAGATCATAAATTCCGTTTTGTCTAGATTTAGTTTCAGGAACCTAGCGGACATCCAGGAGGAGATGGCTAATAGGCAGGAGGAGACCTTGTCCATGGTAGTGGTGGATATGTCAGGGGTGTGGAGGTAGATCTGGGTGTCATCTGCATACAGATGATAGTTAAAACCCATGGAGGAGATAACCTTGCCAATGGAGGATGTGTATAGGGTGAACAGTAGGGGGCCAAGGACCGAACCTTGGGGGACTCCCAACGAGAGGTGGTTGGGGGTGGACGAGGACTCATTGAAGGCGGTCGTGAAGGAGCCGTTGGAGAGGTAGGATGAAAGCCAGGACAGGGCGAGATCGTGAATGCCCAAGGACTGGAGGGACTGGAGGAGTAGGGGATGATCTACTGTGTCAAAAGCTGCTGACAGGTCAAGGAGGAGGAGAATGGAGTATTTACCTTCAGCTTTAGCTAAGGCAAGGTCGTTGACCAGTTTGGTGAGAGCCGTTTCGGTTGAGTGGGCAGGCCGAAATCCAGATTGGAGTGGGTCTAGCAGTGAGTTGGCATTGAGGTACTGGGTCAGGCGTTTGTGAACCAGACGCTCAAGGAGTTTTGAGGCAAAGGGGAGGAGGGAGATAGGACGGTAGTTGGAGGGTAGCGAGGGGTTGAGTGAGGGTTTCTTGAGCAGGGGTAGTACAGTGGCCTGCTTAAAGTCTGAGGGGAAGGTGCCTGTGGATAGGGAGAGGTTGAACAGGCAAGTGAGGACTGGGGCCAATTCCGTGAAGTTAGGCTGGAGTAAATCAGAAGGGATGGGGTCAAGGGGGGGGGGGAAGTAGTGGTATGGGAAGTCTGCAGTAGGTGGTTGACTTCCTTGTGGTAGTAGAGGTGAAGGAGGTGAGGGGAGGATAGGGTGGGGGAGGAGCTGGTTGGGAGGGGGTGGGAGGTGAAGATTGGAGATTGGATATTTCCTGGCGGATGGAGACAATTTTGTTGGTGAAGTGGGTGGCTAAATCTGTGGCAGAGAGGGAGGAAATGGGGGGTGGGTTTAAGCAGGGAGTTGAAGGTGGCAAAAAGACGCCGGGGGTTGGAAGCTTGTGCTCCGATGAGCTTGGTAAAGTATTCCTGCTTCGCATGAGCAAGGGCAGTGTGGAACTGCAGCAGGTTGGTCTTGTACTGTAGGAAATCCTGGTTAAGTCTAGTTTTCCTCCATTTCCGTTCAGTGGCGCGTGTTTTCCTCTGGAGGTTGCGAGTATGGGTAGTGCGCCAGGGCTGGGGGTTAGGGGGTTGGTTGCGGCGAAATATTGGTGGAGCAGCTTTCTCTAGGGCTGATGAGAGTTTGGCGATACTGAGCTGCAGCAAGATTAGGACAGGTTAGGGTGGGGAGAGTGGAGGAGAGGGTATGGAGGGGGTCAGCAAGGACACTAGGGTTGAGCTTGCGTAGGTCTCGCTGCCATCGACTAGGTGGGTGGGTGGGTGGGTGGCTAATTTGGAGGTGCCTTCCGTGAGGAGGTTGAAGGTGAGAAGGTGATGGTCTGAGGGTGGAAAGGGTGCGATGTCAAGGTCTGCAATGGTGGTGGATTTAGTGACTATAAGGTCGAGAGTGTGACCTGCAGTGTGAGTGGGGGCGTTGGTGTGTTGTACTAGTCCAAGTGAGTTGGCAATGGTGAATAGCCGGGTCACAGCGGAGCTCTGGGCTTCATCGATGGGAATATTGAAATCCCCAAGGATGATGGTGGGGAGGTCAGAGGAGAGGATGTGAGGGAGCCAGGAGGCAAGGTCATCGAGAAATTGTGGGGTGGAGCCCGGAGGGCGGTATAAGACCGCAACAATGGCAGGGAGGGGGTGGTAGAGGCGAATGGTGTGGGCCTCAAATGATGTGAATTGTAGAGAGGTAGGTGGGGTGAGGACACGGAAGGTGCTGGATGGGGAGAGGAGCAGACCCACCCCTCCCCCGGTCCTGTTGTCTGGTCTGGGGGTGTGACTGAGGTGAAGCCCCCCGTAGGAGAGGGCAGCCTCTGCGGCAGAGTCAGAGGGGGTGAGCCATGTCTCAGTGAGTGCGAGGATGGTGAGGGATTTGGAGAGGAAGAGGTCGTGGACTGCTGCAAGTTTGTTGCGGACGGATCTGGTGTTCCAGAGACCACAGGGTAGGAGGAGCATGTGTTTGTGGGTGGGATGGATGGAAATAAGGTTGGAGCGAGGATGGGTGTTGAGGTTATTTGTGGACAGAGGGCTGTGAAGTGTATGAAGCAGGTCAGCAGGGGATGCTTGTCTGGCAGCAGGCTGTGGCCCAGGATTGGGTGATATATCACCAGCTGCAAGTAAGAGTAGGAGGGAGAGAGTAAGCAAATGTGAATGGGATTTAAATGTTTGTGAGGTTGGGGGATAGCAGAGTGCAGGTGGACATTAGGGGGGGTTGGGATAGCAACAGAGGCTGGGCAGTATAGGCAGACCCAGCCTCTGTATGCGGATTTCATTGTCAGAACCCCACCTCGGGTTCTCTTTAAGGCAGCCATACACTGGTCGATTGCCACCAGATCGACCAGCAGATAGATCCCTCTTTGATCAGATTCGATCACAGAGGGATCTATTGGCTGCCTACACTGCAAACAGATTCTGAATCGATTTCACTATGAAATCGATTCACAATCTGTGGAGCTGCCGCCGTCCCCAGCATACATTACCTGATCTAGATGGCGCGAGTCCCCCGGTCTCCGCTCTTGGCTCCGGCTTCACTTTACTTCCCGTTGGGGAAGTTTAAACAGTAGAGGGCGCTGTACTGTTTAAACTTCCCCCGACAGGAAGCAAGTGAAGCCAGCCAGAGCCCAGCGCGGAGAAGGGACCGCAGGGGCACGCGCCTACGGTACAGGTAATGTATACCCGCTAGCGTCAGTCGTCGGACATTCGAACGCCGCTATTGACGCACTCCCGACCCGCCGGTGATCAATCAAAATGTTCCGATTTCACAGCAGATTCGATCACAGTGATCGAATCTGCTGTCTATTGACGGGAAAACGAGTAAGTGTATGGGCACCTTTAGTTAGGCAGTGGACCAACTAGCAGCACGTCAGTCGCGATTGCCGACCGCTGTGACTAGCCAAGCGCTGCACCAGTGAACCCTATGAGGGCATTTCCCCTTCAGCGTCGGGCTGTAGCATTTTTGGAGCAATCCCGGAATTGCGGTAAATTTGTGGACTTCCACAATTTCGGTAATTGCTGATGCGTTGCGATTCTTCAGGTCCTGGGCAAAGGGTGTCTCTGGGCACTTCGGTTTCCTTACAAATCCCAAAAACCAGCTGGTACATTAATTACCACATTACTAGCCTTAAAGGGGACCTGAATTGAGAGGGATATGGGGGCTGCCATGATTCTTACCTGTTAAAGAATAGCAGTTGCCTGGCAGCCCTGCTGATCTATTTGGCTGCAGTAGTGTCTGAATCACATTCCTGAAACAAGCATGCAGCAAATGCAGTCACACTTCACTCCGACACACCTGATCTGCTGCATGCTTGTTCAAGTTGTATGCATTTTTGAAAGCATTTGATAGGCTCCCTGCACACTGCATGCGATTCCGATTTTTAATCGGTTTATACATCCGATTCCGATTTTTAATCGTTACTGCAGGCTGCGTTTTTTACTCCATTTTTCTGTCGATTGCATTCAGGGATAATTGGAATTGCAAATCAGAATCGGAATCAGAAAACGGATTTGCAGTGTGCAGGGAGCCTTCAAGTGATTTTTAGATGCGTAAACGCAATACCTTGAAAACAGATCCTGCATTGTGGGAGAGAACAACAATTGCATCCTAATATTTTTTTTTTTAAATACATCCACTGATGTTAATTTTGTGCATTTCAATAAAAAAAAAAAAAAGTTACACTACAAATAAACTATTAACCAGTTCACCACATGAGGTTTTTTCCCCCTTATGGGCCAGAGCAATTTTCACCTTTCAGCGTACCTCCCTTTTGTTCGGCAATAACTTTATCACTACTGATCACAACTAAATGTTCTTTCCGCCACCAATTAGGCTTTTTTTTGCGTATTACATTTTGATAAATATTATTTTAGGTTAAATGCATTTTAACCACTTAAGGACTGCAGTCATAAAACCCCTTAAGGACCAGAGCCTTTTTTTCCATTCGGACCACTGCAGCTTTCACGGTTTATTGCTCAGTCATACAACCTACCACCTAAATGAATTTTACCTCCTTTTCTTGTCACTAATACAGCTTTCTTTCGGTGCTATTTGATTGCTGCTGCGAGTTTTACTTTTTATTATATTCATCAAAAAAGACATGAATTTTGTCAAAAAAATGACTTTTTTAACTTTCTGTGCTGACATTTTTCAAATAAAGTAAAATTTCCTATACATTTGAGCGCGAAAGTTATTCTGCTACATGTCTTTGATTAAAAAAAAAACATTCAGTGTATATTTATTGGATTGGGTAAAAGTTATAGCGTTTACAAACTATGGTGCCAAAAGTGAATTTTCCCATTTTCAAGCATCTCTGACTTTTCTGCGCACCTGTCAGGTTTCATGAGGGGCTAAAATTCCAGGATAGTACAAATACCCGCCAAATGACCCCATTTTGGAAAGAAGACATCCCAAAGTATTCAGTGAGAGGCATGGTGAGTTCATAGAAGATTTTATTTTTTGTCACAAGTTAGCGGAAAATGACACTTTGTAACAAAAAAAAAAAAAAAAAAAGTTTCCATTTCTTCTAACTTGCGACAAAAAAAAATGAAATCTGCCACGGACTCACTATGCTACTCTCTGAATACCTTGAAGTGTCTACTTTCCAAAATGGGGTCATTTGTGGGGTGTGTTCACTGTCCTGGCATTTTGGGGGGTGCCTAATTGTAAGCACCCCTGTAAAGCCTAAAGATGCTCATTGGACTTTTGGCCCCTTAGCGCAGTTAGGCTGCAAAAAAGTGCCACACATGTGGTATTGCCGTACTCAGGAGAAGTAGTATAATGTGTTTTGGGGTGTATTTTTACACATACCCATGCTGGGTGGGAGAAATATCTCCGTAAATGACAATTGTTTTATTTTTTTTACACACAATTGTCAATTTATAGAGATATTTCTCCCACTCAGCATGGGTATGTGGAAAAATACACCCCAAAACACATTATACTACTTCTCCTGAGTACGGCGATACCACATGTGTGGCACTTTTTTGCACCCTAACTGCGCTAAGGGGCCCAAAGTCCAATGAGTACCTTTAGGATTTCACAGGTCATTTTGAGAAATTTCGTTTCAAGACTGCTCCTCACGGTTTAGGGCCCCTAAAATGCCAGGACAGTATAGGAATCCCACAAATTACCCCATTTTAGAAAGAAGACACCCCAAGGTATTCCATTAGGAGGATGGTGAGTTCATAGAAGATTTTTTTTTTTTGTCACAAGTTAGCGGAAATTGATTTGAATTGTTTTTTTTCACAAAGTGTCATTTTCTGCTAACTTGTGACAAAAATAAAATCTTCTATGAACTCACCATACTCCTAACGGAATACCTTGGGGTGTCTTCTTTCTAAAATGGGGTCATTTGTGGGGTTCCTATACTGCCCTGGCATTTTAGGGGCCCTAAACCGTGAGGAGTAGTCTTGAAACCAAATGTCGCAAAATGACCTGTGAAATCCTAAAGGTACTCATTGGACTTTGGGCCCCTTAGCACAGTTAGGCTGCAAAAAAGTGCCACACATGTGGTACCGCCGTACTCAGAAGAAGTAGTATAATGTGTTTTGTGGTGTATTTTTACACATACAGATGCTAGGTGGGAGAAATATCTCTGTAAATGACAATTATTTGATTTTTTTTACACACAATTGTCCATTTACAGAGAGATTTCTCCCACCCAGCATGGGTATGTATAAAAATACACCTCAAAACACATTATACTACTACTTCTGAGTACGGCGATACCACATGTGTGACACTTTTTTGCAACCTAGGTGCGCTAAGGGGCCTAACGTCCTATTCACAGGTCATTTTGAGGCATTTGGATTCTAGACTACTCCTCACGGTTTAGGGCCCCTAAAATGCCAGGGCAGTATAGGAACCCCACAAGTGACCCCATTTTAGAAAGAAGACACCCCAAGGTATTCCGTTAGGGGTATGGTGAGTTCATAGAAGATTTTTTTTTTTGTCACAAGTTAGCGGAAAATGACACTTTGTGAAAAAAAAAACAATACATATCAATTTCCGCTAACTTGTGACAAAAAATAAAATCTTCTATGAACTCACCATACTCCTAACGGAATACCTTGGGGTGTCTTCTTTCTAGAATGGGGTCATTTGTGGGGTTCCAATACTGCCCTGGCATTTTAGGGGCCCTAAACCGTGAGGAGTAGTCTTGAACCCAAATGTCTCAAAATGACCTGTGAAATCCTAAAGGTACTCATTGGACTTTGGGCCCCTTAGCACAGTTAGGCTGCAAAAAAGTGTCACACATGTGGTATCGCCGTACTCAGAAGAAGTAGTATAATGTGTTTTGTGGTGTATTTTTACATATACCCATGCTGGGTGGGAGAAATATCTCTGTAAATGACACATTTTTGATTTTTTTTACACACAATTGTCCATTTACAGAGAGATTTCTCCCACCCAGCATGGGTATGTGTAAAAATACACCACAAAACACATTATACTACTTCTCCTGAGTATGGCGATACTACATGTGTGACACTTTTTTGCAGCCTAGGTGCGCTAAGGGGCCCAACATCCTATTCACAGGTCATTTTGAGGCATTTGTTTTCTAGACTACTCCCTACGGTTTAGGGCCCCTAAAATGCCAGGGCAGTATAGGAACCCCACAAGTGACCCCATTTTAGAAAGACGACACCCCAAGGTATTCCGTTAGGGGTATGGTGAGTTCATAGAAGATTTTATTTTTTGTCACAAGTTAGTGAAAAATGACACTTTGTGAAAAAAACAATAAAAATCCAATTTCCGCTAACTTTTGACAAAAAATAAAATCTTCTATGAACTCATCATACACCTAACAGAATACCTTGGGGTGTCTTCTTTCTAAAATGGGGTCACTTGTGGGGTTCCTATACTGCCCTGGCATTTTACGGGCCCAAAACTGTGAGTAGTCTGGAAACCAAATTTCTCAAAATGACTGTTCAGGGGTATAAGCATCTGCAAATTTTGATGACAGGTGGTCTATGAGGGGGCAAATTTTGTGGAAACGGTCATAAGCAGGGTGGCCTCTTAGATGACAGGATGAATTGGGCCTGATCTGATGGATAGGAGTGCTAGGGGGGTGACAGGAGGTGATTGATGGGTGTCTCAGGGGGCGGTTAGAGGGGAAAATCAATCAATGCACTGGGGAGGTGATCGGAAGGGGGTCTGAGGGGGATCTGAGGGTTTGGCCGAGTGATCAGGAGCCCACACGGGGCAAATTAGGGCCTGATCTGATGGGTAGGTGTGCTAGGGGGTGACAGGAGGTGATTTATGGGTGTCTCAAGGTGTGATTAGAGGGGGGAAATAGATGCAAGCAATGCACTAGCGAGGTGATCAGGGCTGGGGTCTGAGGGCGTTCTGAGGTGTGGGCGGGTGATTGGGTGCCCGCAAGGGGCAGATTAGGGTCTAATCTGATGGGTAACAGTGACAGGTGGTGATAGGGGGTGATTGATGGGTAATTAGTGGGTGTTTAGAGGAGAGAAGAGATGTAAACACTGCACTTGGGAGGTGATCTGATGTCGGATCTGCGGGCGATCTATTGGTGTGGGTGGGTGATCAGATTGCCCACAAGGGGCAGGTTAGGGGCTGATTGATGGGTGGCAGTGACAGGGGGTGATTGATGGGTGGCAGTGACAGGGGGTGATTGATGGGTGATTGACAGGTGATCAGTGGGTTATTACAGGGAATAACAGATGTAAATATTGCACTGGCGAATTGATAAGGGGGGGGTCTGAGGGCAATCTGAGCGTGTGGGCGGGTGATTGGGTGCCCGCAAGGGGCAGATTAGGGTCTAATCTGGTGGGTAACAGTGACAGGTGGTGATAGGGGGTGATTGATGGGTAATTAGTGGGTGTTTAGAGGAGAGAATAGATGTAAACACTGCGCTTGGGAGGTGATCTGATGTCGGATCTGCGGGCGATCTATTGGTGTGGGTGGGTGATCAGATTGCCCGCAAGGGGCAGGTTAGGGGCTGATTGATGGGTGGCAGTGACAGGGGGTGATTGATGGGTGGCAGTGACAGGGGGTGATTGACAGGTGATCAGTGGGTTATTACAGGGAAGAACGGATGTAAATAATGCACTGGCGAATCGATAAGGGGGGGTTTGAGGGCAATCTGAGCGTGTGGGCGGGCGATTGGGTGCCCGCAAGGGTCTAATCTGATGGGTAACAGTGACAGGTGGTGATAGGGGGTGATTGATGGGTGATTGATGGGTAATTAGTGGGTGTTTAGAGGAGAGAATAGATGTAAACGATGGATTTGGGAGGTGATCTGATGTCGGATCTGCGGGCGATCTATTGGTGTGGGTGGGTGATCAGATTGCCCGCAAGGGGCAGGTTAGGGGCTGATTGATGGGTGGCAGTGACAGGGGGTGATTGATGGGTGGCAGTGACAGGGGGTGATTGACAGGTGATCAGTGGGTTATTACAGGGAAGAACGGATGTAAATAATGCACTGGCGAATCGATAAGGGGGGGGGGGGTTGAGGGCAATCTGAGCGTGTGGGCGGGCGATTGGGTGCCCGCAAGGGTCTAATCTGATGGGTAACAGTGACAGGTGGTGATAGGGGGTGATTGATGGGTAATTAGTGGGTGTTTAGAGGAGAGAATAGATGTAAACGATGGATTTGGGAGGTGATCTGATGTCGGATCTGCGGGCGATTTATTGGTGTGGGTGGGTGATCAGATTGCCCGCAAGGGGCAGGTTAGGGGCTGATTGATGGGTGGCAGTGACAGGGGGTGATTGATGGGTGGCAGTGACAGGGGGTGATTGACAGGTGATCAGTGGGTTATTACAGGGAAGAACGGATGTAAATAATGCACTGGCGAATCGATAAGGGGGGGGGTTGAGGGCAATCTGAGCGTGTGGGCGGGCGATTGGGTGCCCGCAAGGGTCTAATCTGATGGGTAACAGTGACAGGTGGTGATAGGGGGTGATTGATGGGTGATTGATGGGTAATTAGTGGGTGTTTAGAGGAGAGAATAGATGTAAACGATGGATTTGGGAGGTGATCTGATGTCGGATCTGCGGGCGATCTATTGGTGTGGGTGGGTGATCAGATTGCCCGCAAGGGGCAGGTTAGGGGCTGATTGATGGGTGGCAGTGACAGGGGGTGATTGACGGGTGATTGACGGGTGATTGATGGGTGATTGACGGGTGATTGACAGGTGATCAGGGGGGATAGATGCATACAGTACACAGGGGGGGGGGAGGGTCTGGGGGGGTCTGGGGAGAATCTGAGGGGTGGGGGGGTGATCAGGAGGGAGCAGGGGGCAGTTTAGGGACTAAAAAAAAAAATAGCGTTGACAGATAGTGACAGGGAGTGATTGATGGGTGATTAGGGGGGTGATTGTGTGCAAATGGTGGTCTGGGGGGTGGGCAGGGGGGGGGTCTGAGGGGTACTGTGGGCGATCAGGGGGCAGATCAGTGTGTTTGGGTGCAGACTAGGGTGGCTGCAGCCTGCCCTGGTGGTCCCTCGGACACTGGGACCACCAGGGCAGGAGGCAGCCTGTATAATACACTTTGTAAACATTACAAAGCGTATTATACGCTTCCTATCCGGGGATCGTCGGGTTAACAACCCGCCGGCGCTTCCGATTGGCCGGCGGGTTGACGTCGCGGGTGGGCGGAGCCTATTGCCGGTGGATGCGCGCGCATCCCAGCGCGCGATCCCCGGCCAGAGAGTGCCCCAGGACCTGACGCCAATCTGCGTTACGTGGTCCTGGGGCTGCCACTTTGCCGCCGCCAATATGAAGTAGGCGGTCGGCAAGTGGTTAAGAGGCATAATAGGAAAGAAAGAAAAAATTAATAATTTCTCAGTGTTCGTCCATTAAAGTTTTAAAATAATACATGCTACTGTGACATACATATTAAAAAAGTCGAGTCCCTAAGTTACTGTAATTATGTATTTTTTAGAATGTGTTTTTTTTTTTTTAAAGGGTTTTATTTTGGTAACTATGGGAGGGGAGTAAATGAATGGGGTATATTAATGTGATGGGCTGTGTATGTAAGTGTAATATTACTATTTGACCACTAGATGTCCCCCAGTTTACCAGTTAATTTTGGTTGTGTTTTACTTTGTGTTTTTGAGTATGTTTACTGCATAGTTGCAGGAAGTAATGTGTGTATGCTTTCACTTTCTGCTTAGTCAATGGAAACGGCATCTCATTGATCACGGGCAGTCAGATCAATCAATCAATGAATGCGTTCCCATTCACTGATCTCCAGGTTAACGGGCGGTGATGTGTACGCGATCGGGAGCGTGCACAGCAGCGGAGATACGTATAGCTACGTCCCTGGAGCTAAGATGAAGTCCCCGGGGGTGTAAATATACTGTATCATATACAGTAAATAGTTAATATTATACATTTACAGTATATAGCTCTGACATATTCCGCAGCGCTGTACAGAGATCACTCATGCATTCCCATCAGTCTCTGCACCAGAGGAGCTTACACTCTAATGTCCTCACCGCAGTCACACACTATTATTATTATACATTTATATAGCTCTGACATATACCACAGTGCTGTACAGAGATCACTGATCCATTCCCATCAGTCTCTGCACCAGAGGAGCTTACACTCCAATGTCCTCACCACAGTCACACACTATTATTATTATACATTTATATAGCTCTGACATATACCACAGTGCTGTACAGAGATCACTGATCCATTCCCATCAGTCTCTGCACCAGAGGAGCTTACACTCTAATGTCCTCACCGCAGTCACACACTATTATTATTATACATTTATATAGCTCTGACATATACCACAGCGCTGTACAGAGATCACTGATCCATTCCCATCAGTCTCTGCACCAGAGGAGCTTACACTCCAATGTCCTCACCCCAGTCACACACTATTATTATTATACATTTATATAGCTCTGACATATACCACAGCGCTGTACAGAGATCACTGATCCATTCCCATCAGCCTCTGCACCAGAGGAGCTTACACTCTGATGTCCTCACCCCAGTCACACACTATTATTATTATACATTTATATAGCTCTGACATATTCCTCAGCACTGTACAGAGATCACTGATCCATTCCCATCAGTCTCTGCACCAGAGGAGCTTACACTCTAATGTCCTCACCACAGTCACACACTATTATTATTATACATTTATATAGCTCTGACATATACCACAGTGCTGTACAGAGATCACTGATTCATTCCCATCAGTCTCTGCACCAGAGGAGCTTACACTCCAATGTCCTCACCCCAGTCACACACTATTATTATTATACATTTATATAGCTCTGACATATACCACAGCGCTGTACAGAGATCACTGATCCATTCCCATCAGTCTCTGCACCACAGGAGCTTACACTCTAATGTCCTCACCACAGTCACACACTATTATTATTATACATTTATATAGCTCTGACATATACCACAGTGCTGTACAGAGATCACTGATTCATTCCCATCAGTCTCTGCACCAGAGGAGCTTACACTCTAATGTCCTCACCACAGTCACACACTGTTATAGTTGCAGCGTTGGTATGTGATGGGCGTGGAGCCCAGGGCTGCAGTGCTGGCAGTACGCGGTGCTACGTGTGGCATATGTGAGTGAATGCCGTGGTCTCTCACCTGAGGAGTCACAGTCATGTGCAGGCCGGTGTCAGACTTGACATCTTCCTCCTCCTCATTGGTGCTGCTTTCTATGAAGTCTGGGTGCTCATGATCAGGATCTGGGGACAGGAGACACATGGATGAGCCCAGATGCAACAAGGGAACATGGATTTCGGAAAAGCAAGAAGTTTTCAGGAATCAGGATGATCCCATTTATTGGCTAACTTAGAGGTAAACAAAACGAAAGCATTTGGCTAATGCGCGTTCTTCAGACTTTGGTCCTGTATATTAACAAGATGTTAGAACACACAGCACAGCTTATATACACAGGACATTCGGAGGAAAAACATTCTTTTGCAACCATAAATCAATGTCATTAGAATGACATGAGGAGGATCTCACAGGGATTCTAGCTCATTTATGGCAAATAGATAAGACCACTTGTTCACTAAAACATCACATACCACAAACTCTGGGTGATGAGGAGACATTGTACACCCAGCGTTCAAACGTAACTTAGGCAGACTACAGAGTTGTTATTAGCTGGAAAGAATTGTGGCATTCAAACCCCATCTTACCAGCACATGAAATATAACAAATAGTGTCATTAAAAAAAAAACATCTTACCCGCATATGAAGTAAAAAATAAAGAAATACAAAATAGAAAGAAGTGCGGCATTTAAAACGCATCTCACCAGCACATGAAAAACAACAGATTGGCATTTAAAATTCATCATAGAAATCCAAGATATTAGAATCCTTGTTTAAACCTTTATCTACATTTTTTAACCAATGTATACATTTTGTCTCGTGATAGTCGCAAGTTGAAGCTACCCATTAATACAGTGACGAGAAGATTGCTTAAAGGAGAACTGTAGTGAGAGGTATATGGAGCCTGCCATTTTTTTTTCCTTTTAAGCAATACCAGTTGCCTGGCAGCCCTGCTGGTCTATTTGAGTGAAGTAGTGGCTGAATCACACCAGAAACAAGCATGCAGCTAATCCTGTCGTATCTGTCAAAATTGTCAGAAACACCTGATCTGCTGCATGCTTGTTCAGGGCCTATGGCTGAAAGTATAAGAGGCAGAGGATTAGCAGAATAGCCAGGCAACTGGTATTGCTTAAATGAAAATAAATATGGCAGCCTCCACACACCTCTCTCTACAGTTCTCCTTTAAACGGTGTCCACGTAAGACAGAAATGTGTAGGCACTGGGAGATCAGCAGATTTATTATTGTTTTTAGAGAAATTCCACATCACTTTCTTGATTAGTGACTGTTAGAAAAGCATGTGAGGATTTTTCAATGGGGAGAAGAGACAGCATCATATAGGGCGTGATTCACAAAGCCGTGATAAAGCCTTCTGCGCGCGCTATAACGCACGCAAAAACGGCCATGATTTTGCACGTAAATTCATGTTTGTGTGCGAAAAACATTACGCCCGCTATAATTCTAGCACGACCATGATAAGAGTTATCACAGCTTTCTGAATCAAGCCCATAGTGTCTACTACTATAATCTGCCACTCCCTATCACTAAACATTGCCTGTTACAACAGCCTCTCTGTCAGCATGCAGGCAAAACACTTTTATCTATCTGCACACAGACTCCTGATAACAGTAAAGTGCTGAAAACTACAAATGGTAATTAATTCTCTTCCATGGGGGCTGAATGAAGCAGAATATGCCTTGCATCGTCAGGGCTACTGTTTACACTGCAGCTCTTAAACTGAAAATAAGAATGTGAGGCTGCAGGAAAGTTCTATATAATACTACCACTATACACACAACTAATGATCTTCTTTAGTCTATTTTCAGCTCAGGTTTGCTTTCACAAAACTCGGAGCCTCCCTCTAGCCCTCCGGCGTTTCTCAAGAAATTCACAGATAAAACGAGGGTCGTTCTGCATCTTACCGGCTCCGTTGAGCGTCGATCTGAGTTGCTTGGCGTCTCGGCCCAGACCCGCCACTCTGAAGGAGAGATCCGACAGCTCATCTGCAGACTGAAGGGGACACATTGCTGAGAGACACACACACAACGCTGCACAGCTACATCAGCAGCAGACTACTCTTTGCAAACCCTACCGGCCACATGGCCTAATCTGTCTGCCAAATGTCTATCCACAATGTGTGCTGGAGGTGCTATCACTTCTAAATATCATCTTATACAAGTTACACATATACAGATTAACACAAACCACACCCATCATACAAGTCAGCCCCCCTCAACTCCTGAGTAAGCCCAGACCCCTCAACTCCAGAGGCAACTCAACCCCCTCAACTCCAGAGGTAACCTGCCTCCCTCAACTCCAGAGGTAACCTGTCCCCCTCAACTCCAGAGGTAACCTGCCCCCCTCAACTCCAGAGGTAACCTGCCCCCCTCAACTCCAGAGGTAACCTGTCCCCCTCAACTCCAGAGGTAACCTGCCCCCCTCAACTCCAGAGGTAACCTGTCCCCCTCAACTCCAGAGGTAACCTGTCCCCCTCAACTCCAGAGGTAACCTGTCCCCCTCAACTCCAGAGGTAACCTGCCCCCACAAGACAAATTTAGCAATCATGAGGCCCCCAACAAGACAAATTCAGTAATCATGAGGCCCCTAACAAGACAAATTCAGCGATCATGAGGCCCCCAACAAGACAAATTCAGCAGTCATGAGGCACATAAATAGACAGCATTTCACATAAATAGGCAGAATGCCCCCTTAATATGGTAGACACCTCTCACCTGGCAGCAGTTCCCCAAAACACACAATCTGACAGCAGTGGTTCCCCAAAAATAGGTAGCCCCAGGTCTATAGGTGGCCAGCAGTATAGATGTCCCCAGAACAGGTAGCCAGGGATATATGTGCCCAGTATATGTAGGCAGGGGTATGTGTCCCCAGTATATGTAGCCAGAGGTATAATATGTGCCCAGTATATATAGTCAGGGGTATATGTGCCCAGTATATGTAGCCAGGGATATATGTGCCCAGTATATGTAGCCAAGGGTATATGTGCCCAGTATATGTAGCCAGGGGTATAATATGTGCCCAGTATATATAGTCAGGGGTATATGTGCCCAGTATTTATAGTCAGGGGTATAGAAGCCCAGTATATGTAGCCAGGGGTATATGTGCCCAGTATATGTAGCCAGGGGTATATGTGCCCAGTATATGTAGTTAGGGGTATATGTGCCCAGTATATGTAGGCAGGGGTATGTGTCCCCAGTATATGTAGCCAGAGGTATAATATGTGCCCAGTATATATAGTCAGGGGTATATGTGCCCAGTATATGTAGCCAGGGATATATGTGCCCAGTATATGTAGCCAAGGGTATATGTGCCCAGTATATGTAGCCAGGGGTATAATATGTGCCCAGTATATATAGTCAGGGGTATATGTGCCCAGTATTTATAGTCAGGGGTATAGAAGCCCAGTATATGTAGCCAGGGGTATATGTGCCCAGTATATGTAGCCAGGGGTATATGTGCCCAGTATATGTAGTTAGGGGTATATGTGCCCAGTATATGTAGTTAGGGGTATATGTGCCCAGAGTAGGTAGCCAGGGGTATATGTGCCCAGTATATGTAGTTAGGGGTATATGTGCCCAGTATATGTAGGCAGGGGTATATGTGCCCAGAGTAGGTAGCCAGGGGTATATGTGCCCAGTATATGTAGTTAGGGGTATATGTACCCAGTATATGTAGGCAGGGGTATATGTGCCCAGAGTAGGTAGCCAGGTGTATATGTGCCCAGTATATGTAGTTAGGGGTATATGTGCCCAGTATATGTAGGCAGGGGCATAAGTGCCCAGAGTAGGTAGCCACGGGTATATGTGCCCAGTATATGTAGTTCGGGGTATATGTGCCCAGTATATGTAGTTAGGGGTATATATGCCCAGTATATGTAGCCAGGGGTATATGTCCCAGTATATGTAGCCAGGGGTATATGTGCCCAGAGTAGGTAGCCAGGGGTATACTGTATGTGCCCAGTATATGTAGTTAGGGGTATATGTGCCCAGTATATGTAGTTAGGGGTATATATGCCCAGTATATGTAGCCAGGGGTATATGTCCCAGTATATGTAGCCACGGTTATTTGTGCCCAGAGTAGGTAGCCAGGTGTCCTCCTCCCCAGCAGAAGGGGAGCAGCGCAGAGAAGAGGGAGAGCTGTGAGCAGCGGTAGGGAAGGGGGGCAATCTCCCCCCTCCTTCCCTCACCTTAGGTGCTCTCCCTCCCTCGCTCTCCCCTCCATTACTGTCCGGGTGGCTGGCAGTGGCGGGCGGAACTTACCTCTGTCTCGTCGCGGCGCCGGATGGATCTGCCACTACTCTGGTCTGGTCCAGACCAGAGCAGCGGCTGCGGGACCTGAACTTCCGGCCGGCGCTGGAGCGAGACGGAGGTGAGTTCCGCCCGCCCCTGCCAGCCACGAGCCACCCGGACAGTAATGGAGGGGAGAGCGAGGGAGGGAGAGCACCTAAGGTGAGGGAAGGAGGGGGGCGATTGCTCCCCTTCCTCGCCGTCCGCACAGCTCTCCCTCTTCTCTGCGCTGCTCCCCTTCCCCTCCCCCCCCCCCTGAAAGAAAAAAAAAACCTGCAGCTCAGCTAGGCGGAGGGCGCCCTTGGGGACCCGGCGCCCCGGGGCACTTGTCCTACCCTGACCCCCCCTAGCTCCGCGCCTGCCCCCTCAACTCCAGAGGTAACCTGCCCCCCTCAACCCCAGAGGTAACCTGCCCCCCTCAACTCCAGAGGTAACCTGCCCCCCTCAACCCCAGAGGTAAACTGCCCCCCTCAACTCCAGAGGTAACCTGCCCCCCTCAACTCCAGAGGTAACCTGCCCCCCTCAACTCCAGAGGTAACCTGCCCCCCTCAACACCTGAGGTAACATGCCCCCCTCAACACCTGAGGTAACATGCCCCCTCAACACCTGAGGTAACCTGCCTCCCTCAATACCTGAGGTAACCTGCCCCCCTCAACTCCAGAGGTAACCTGCCCCCCTCAACTCCAGAAGTAGCCCAGCCCCCTCAACTCCTGAGCAATCCACAAATACAGTCCTATGTGTGCAAAGAAAACATACCTCATTTCCCGACCACCGCTTACTGCCGCTGTCCACGCTGTTGAAGCCGGAATCAAGACCGCCGTACGGCCGAGAGGAATATACATCATCTGTGAGGCTGGAAGTACAGAGACCTATCTGAGCACACGCAATAATCAGCAAGTAACTCCTATACTACACCATATGCAGCATATATACAACACCAACACACAGAACAGAGGAGCTCCGCCTCCTAGCACGCAGCAATCAGCATGTACCTCCTATACAACACCATATATACAGCACATACACAGTACTATATGTACAGCACATGCACAGCACCAACACACAGAACAGAGAAGCTCTGCCTCCTAGCATGCAGCAATCAGCATGTACCTCCTATATAGCACCATATACAGCACATACACAGCACATACACAGCACCAACACACAGAACAGAGGAGCTCCGCCTCTTTGCACGCAGCAATCAGCATGTACCTCATATACAGCACCATATACAACACCATATATACAGCACATACACAACACCAACACACAGAACAGAGGAGCTCCGCCTCCTAGCACGCAGCAATCAGTATGTACCTCCTATACAGCATACATACAGAACAGAGGCGATCCACCTTCTAATATGCCATAATCAGCATATACCTCCTATACAACACATACATAACACCATATACAGCACATACACAACACCAACAAATAGAACAGAGGAGCTCCGCCTCCTAGCACACAATAATCAGCATGTACCTCCTATACAATACCATATACAGCACATACACAGCACCATATACAACACATACACAAGGAACAGAGGAGCTCAGCCTCCTAGCACTGACTGCTGCACAGCATGCTCCCGCAGGCTTTCATTTAAAGCGAGAGGGATATGGAGGCTGCCATATTTATGTTTAAACAATGCACATTGCGTGGCAGTCATACCGATTCTCTGCCTCTAAGGGCCTGTTTCCACTACACACAGATTGGATGCAGAAAAACTGACTCCAATGAAGGCCTATGGGAAAATCTGCATCAGAAAAATCATGTTTAGTGGAAACAGGTCCATAGGCATTCATTGGAGTCAGGTTCTTCTGCATCCAATCTGCGCGTGGAGGAAACAGACTCTAATGCTTTTAGCTATAGCCCCTAAACAAGCATGCATCAGATCAGGTGTTTCTGACATTGTCAGATCTGATTAGCTGTATGCTTGTTTCTGCTGTGATTCAGACACTACTGCAGCCAAATAGACCAGCAGGGCAGCCATGGAACTGGTATTGTTTAATAGGAAATACATATGGCAGCCTCCGTATACCTCTCACTTTGGGTTCACGTTAAAGTGTGCCTGAGACGGGAAAGGGGAAAAAAATATACATACCTGGGGCTTTCTCCAGCCCCCTGCAGGTTTTTCGCTCCCTCGCCGCCCTCCCCCGCCTCCTGGATCTGCTGTAACTAGCACCAAAAAACCCTCCAGTCAGCGCAGTCCGGCACAATGGGGGCGGGCACTCTTCCGGGCCATGCAGGAGCAGTATGCCCCGCACCAGCGGACATTCTGTGCCAGTTACAGAACAGCCAGGTGGAGCAAGAGGACGAAGAGGGAGCGGTAAGCCTGGAGGGGGCTGGAGGCTGTGTTTGCAGCTGAGTTTCCCTATGTCAGCCATCAGTCAGGTGCCGGATTGTGTCTGGTTGGAACAGATACCTCTTTACTAATTAAATTCATGTTTGGTCTTTTATGACTGTACATATTCTCTGGTCAAGATAATTCTCTATGCATTGTAAAGGCCTGACGAAGGGTCAATAACCCGAAATGGACTAGAGTCGTCGCCTGAACTTAAATGACCTTTTTTCATCAAACAAAGCCCACAGTGTCTATGATCTGCTTTTTGTATTGCTTTTTATATGTCTGTACCACAAATTTTTCTGCTGCTTTACAAAGAATTTTTCTACCTTTTTGAAGAAGAAAAATAATTTTTTTGTGAATATAATAAAGTGTGAAACTAAAATTTTGGAAACAGATCGCTATTTTGTGGCTTCACTTGATTTAAATCGATCCTCCTATAAAGAAACCGGGGGCTGGAGGAAGCCCAGGTATGTATCATTTTTCTCTCTCAGGTTCTCTTTACAGGGGTTCTGTGGAGGGTAAACAAAACAAAAATCTGACACTTACCTGGGGGCTTCTATCGGCCCCCTGCAGCTGTCATGTCCCGCGCCGTCCTCCTCCGATCACCTATTCCCAGCCGCCGGTCCGGGTCTTAGGCTCCCTGCACACTGCAAATCCATTTTGCGATTCCGATTTGCAATTCTGGTTTTCCCTGAATGCCATCAACACAAAAACGGAGGGAAAAGTGCAGCATGCAGTAACGATTAAGAATCGGGTGTAAAAACTGATTAAAAATCGGAATCACATGCAGTGTGCAGGGAGCCTGATGATTACTCTAACGAGACTGTGGCTGCGCGTCCGTGCGAGTGCGCGCTCCCGCTCGCCTCTCTGGGAGCTTACTGCGCAGGCGCTGAACGAGAAAACCTCACACTGCGCAGTAAGCTCCCGGAGACGCGAGCGGGCACTATTCGCCTTGTTAAGCGAATAATTGACAAGTGCCAGCTGCGGAGAACAGCGGATTGGAGGAGGACGGCGTGGGACATGACAGCTACAGGGGGCTGATAGAAGCTCCAGGTAAGAGTCTGTTTTTGTTTTGTTAAACCCCTATAACAAAAAATAAATAAATAAATAAAAATGGTAGGTCAGTGAAGTGTTTGGGGGATTCTGGAGGTAACCGGAGTAAACTTCTCAGTAAGGGCTGGTTCAGACGGGCGTTTTTGTGGCGTTTAACGCAGCGTTTCAGACGCAGCGTTTTTTTGGGATCTACTGCCATCCCATGCAAGTGAATGGGAGCGTTTAGAGCTGGCTTTTGCAGGCTTTCATGAAAGCCTGGCAGTAGATCCCAGCGTTGCGTCTAGTCTCAAAAGCAACATGCTGCTTTCAGAGGCAGTAAACGCCAGGAAACAATAGCAGAGACCAGAACTTCTAGCCTTGAACGCTTTTCAAAAGCTTTCAAAAGCTAGCTTTTAAACGCTGGCGTTTAACCGCTGGCGTTTGAATGCAATGCAAAGCAAAAGCTCAGCAGACGCCCGTGTGAACCAGCCCTAACTCTGCAGACTTGCTGCTTACAGGCAGCATGTGTGACACACAGAGGACGGTGTAAGGCAATCGGGCGAGAATAAGAGGAGTTACCGCATCACTGATCACTTACCAGGCAGTGAAACTTGTGGGGCGGCTCAGTTTTCCCAGATCGGCCAGCTCTGACGTGGGCTTATTACAAGCCTCTATGTTCAGATACTTAAATATGTGCACTTTCCCTTTCAGGCAGATCTGCAGAAATGAAAACAGCTTAGAATTAGTATCTTCCATAGTGATTCAGAGAAACAGAAACTATTAGTTTGCCCCTCCTCCTGCAGGGTGACACAGAAGGGAGCTGCCAGCTTGCCCCTCCTCCTGCAGGGTGACACAGACAGAAGGGAGCTACCAGCCTGCCCCTCCTCCTGCAGGGTGACAGACAGAAGGGAGCTACCGGTCTGCTCCTCCTCCTGCAGGGTGACACAGACAGAAGGGAGCTGCTAGTCTGCCCCTCCTCCTGCAGGGTGACAGACAGAAGGGAGCTGCCTGTCTCCCCCTCCTCCTGCAGGGTGACAAACAAAAGGGAGCTGTCAGTCTGCCCCTCCTCCTGCAGGGTGACACAGAAGGGAGCTGCCAGTCTGCTCCTCCTCCTGCAGGGTGACACAGACAGAAGGGAGCTGCCAGTCTGCCCCTCCTCCTGCAGGGTGACACAGACAGAAGGGAGCTGCCAGTCTGCCCCTCCTCCTGCAGGGTGACACAGACAGAAAGGAAGCTGCCAGTCTGCCCCTCCTCCTGCAGGGTGATACAGACAGAAGGGAGCTGCCCGTCTCTCCCTCCTCCTGCAGGGTGACACAAACAGAAGGGAGCTGCCAGCCTGCCCCTCCTCCTGCAGGGTGACAGACAGAAGAGAGCTGCCAGTCTCCCCCTCCTCCTGCAGGGTGACAAACAAAAGGGAGCTCCCAGTCTGCCCCTCCTCCTGCAGGGTGACACAGACAGAAGGGAGCTGCCACTCTGCCCCTCCTCCTGCAGGGTGACAGAGACAGAAGGGAGCTGCACAGTCTGCCCCTCCTCCTGCAGGGTGACACAGACAGAAGGGAGCTACCAGTCTGCTCCTCCTCCTGCAGGGTGACACAGACAGGAGGGAGCTGCCAGTCTGCCCCTCCCCCTGCAGGGTGACAGACAGAAGGGAGCTGCCAGTCTGCCCCTCCTCCTGCAGGGTGACACAGACAGAAGGGAGCTGCCAGTCTGCCCCTCCTCCTGCAGGGTAACACAGACAGAAGGGAGCTGCCAGCCTGCTCCTCCTCCTGCAGGGTGACACAGACAGAAGGGAGCTGACAGCCTGCCCCTCCTCCTGCAGGGGGACACAGACAGAAGGGAGCTGCCAGTCTGCCCCTCCTCCTGCAGGGTGACACAGACAGAAGGGAGCTGCCAGTCTGCTCCTCCTTCTGCGGGGTGACACAGACAGAAGGGAGCTGCCAGTCTGCCCCTCCCCCTGCAGGGTGACACAGACAGAAGGGAGCTGCCAGTCTGCCCCTCCTCCTGCAGGGTGACACAGACAGAAGGGAGCTGCCAGTCTGCCCCTCCTCCTGCAGGGTGACACAGACAGAAGGGAGCTGCCAGTCTGCTCCTCCTCCTGCAGGGTGACACAGAAGCACTTACCTGGGCGGGGGGATATTGGAGGGGGTTGTTGTCCAGTATGATAGTTTGGAGGTGCCGGAGATGTCGGTAACAGACAGGAATTCGGGAGATGTGGTTGCAGGAGATATCCAGGCGTATTAGAGGAAGCTCAGAGAGCTCTGCAGGAGAGAGAAGACAGATGATGACTACTGATGGGCGAATACAACCATTTTACTGTTGCCATAATACTGACAAACGTTTCTGGCAATCAGTCAGAGGAGGGGGGAATGGAGGAGGAGTTATAAACTCTGCAGTACACATACAGTGTGTGGTACGTCACAGTAAAATATCTGTACACCATGGAGCAATCATAAGGGGGTGGGGCAAAGTTTTTACCTATTTCCCATACCGCACCAGATATTGACACAGGTTCCACTATCAGGAAAATTGTAACATTTAAAATACATATAAAGAAGATGCAAATTTGTCTCAGACTAAAATGCACTGCAACATGTAAAAATCTGACTGGTTTTGGACTATTCCACCTCCTCATGGGGATCCTTAGCATTTCCTGTATTCTTTACAAAAGCACATGAAATCTATAGAAAGATGCTGGGCAGCCATCCTAGTTACATGCGCACTATTTTGCCCCACAGTCAGGGCCGGTTCAAGTAACAATTGGGCCCTAGGGTAAAATTAGCCTGGGGGCCCCCCAACAGACACCCCCGACCAAAAAGCGTCATTAGAGGCCCTTTGTTGCAGCCAAATATCCCTCCTGGGCCGCTGAGCTGGCTGCTGACCCTGCCCCAATCACCTCCCAACTTAACCTATTCTGCAGAGTTCCTGGGGAGCAACAGCTAAGATGGGGGAGGGACACCTTGCGGCCCCTACAGGCTCTGGGGCCCTGGGGCAATTGCCCATTTTTTCCAATGGTAGCTCCGGCCCTGCCCACAGTGAGAGGCTGCTATGCAGAGTTTTATAGGACGTCTTGCTACACCCTAATCCCGCCTACTACACAGATATAACTTCAAAGCATGATCTGTGATCTTCCGGGGATTTTAGGCCCCACCCACACAGGGTGAATACTGATCAGGAAGCACAGGTCATGTGACCATGTGATGGCAGAGCGGATCCTGTGACTGGTCCTGGTGGTGATACTCACCCTCCGGCAGAGAGGTCAGCTGATTCCTGCGGACGTTCAGCTCTCGCAGTGACTCCAGTGATCCCATCTGTGGCGGCAGAGATTGGATCTCGTTACAGCTGAGGTCCTGCAAGAGATACAATGCAGATTACAGGAGAACGTGTGACTGATGAGGGCTGCACTACAGACTGTTTCCACTGCACCACGGAACATTCTATGGAGTCACTTCCCTCTTCCTAATGTTAGTATCTCTGTCCTCGCTGGGAACACGGACTCACCGATCCCGTCTGCGTCACACCCCAGACCTCAGGTGTTTTGTTGCTGGTTTGTTTTTTGCAGTATTAATTTATAGAGGATTTACTCAGTGTTTGCCCATTGGTAGCAAAAAGTAGAGGACTAGGTCCTTTAAAACCACCTTGGCGGTAATGACTAGCTCAGCTTGTCTATTACTGCTGCGGTGGATTGCTCAGCCCCTAGAGGGTCTTTTTTACTGTGGGGTGTGTAGCTAGTAGTATCAACAACGTATTAAATAACTTTTGTAGCATAGATAATGAGCGCCAAATAGCAATGCTACATACACGTAATATAGCAAATAGATCACCATGGGGTGCTCTATAAAGAGCTACCTACAGGGATTGAACCCAAGTTCAGTATATTCCCATAAATGAGTGATTAGTGACAGACGTCATATAAAAAGTGAAATCACACATAGTGTCATCAATATGATGCAATAAAAAACATTTCAAGATGCAATATGATCAAAATACAAAAACCTATCTCCACAGTGCAAAAGGCGTGAGGCTATAACATTCATAACAATGGGCTGTGACCATAATAGTGTTCTCCCCAGGCTTTTTTAGTCGGGTTCTTCGCTCAGCTAGTTTTGGTGACCACATTTTTTGCTTCAGTGTCACATTAACTAGATTTTTATTACTGTTGTCCGGAACGGGTAAATCTGTGGTCGGTGTAACTGCCTCTTATGTAACGCGTGTATGAGGCTTACAGAGGCATGCAGGAACGGGTATATCTGTGGTCGGTGTAACGGCCTATTATGTAACGCGTGTATGAGGCTTACAGAGGCATGCAGGAACGGGTATATCTGTGGTTGGTGTAACGGCCTCCTATGTAACGCGTGTATGAGGCTTACAGAGGCATGCAGGAACGGGTATATCTGTGGTTGGTGTAACGGCCTCTTATGTAACGCGTGTATGAGGCTTACAGAGGCATGCTGGAACGGGTATATCTGTGGTTGGTGTAACTGCCTGTTATGTAACGCGTGTATGAGGCTTACAGAGGCATGCAGGAACGGGTAAATGTGTGGTTGGTGTAACGGCCTCTTATGTAACGCGTGTATGAGGATTACAGAGGCATGCAGGAACGGGTATATCTGTGGTTGGTGTAACGGCCTCTTATGTAACGCGTGTATGAGGCTTACAGAGGCACGCAGGAACGGGTATATCTGTGGTTGGTGTAACGGCCTCTTGTGTAACGCGTGTATGAGGCTTACAGAGGCATGCAGGAACGGGTAAATCTGTGGTTGGTGTAACGGCCTCTTATGTAACGCGTGTATGAGGCTTACAGAGGCACGCAGGAACGGGTATATCTGTGGTTGGTGTAACGGCCTCTTATGTAACGCGTGTATGAGGCTTACAGAGGCATGCAGGAACGGGTATATCTGTGGTTGGTGTAACGGCCTCTTGTGTAACGCGTGTATGAGGCTTACAGAGGCATGCAGGAACGGGTATATCTGTGGTTGGTGTAACGGCCTCTTGTGTAACGCGTGTATGAGGCTTACAGAGGCACGCAGGAACGGGTATATCTGTGGTTGGTGTAACGGCCTCTTGTGTAACGTGTGTATGAGGCTTACAGAGGCATGCAGGAACGGGTAAATCTGTGGTTGGTGTAACTGCCTCTTATGTAACGCGTGTGTGAGGCTTACAGAGGCACGCAGGAACGGGTAAATCTGTGGTTGGTGTAACGGCCTCTTATGTAACGCGTGTATGAGGCTTACAGAGGCACGCAGGAACGGGTAAATCTGTGGTTGGTGTAACGGCCTCTTATGTAACGCGTGTATGAGGCTTACAGAGGCACGCAGGAACGGGTATATCTGTGGTTGGTGTAACTGCCTCTTATGTAACGCGTGTGTATGAGGATTACAGAGGCACGCAGGAACGGGTATATCTGTGGTTGGTGTAACGGCCTCTTATGTAACGCGTGTATGAGGCTTACAGAGGCATGCAGGAACAGGTACATCTGTGGTTGGTGTAACGGCCTCTTATGTAACGCGTGTATGAGGCTTACAGAGGCACGCAGGAACGGGTATATCTGTGGTCGGTGTAACGGCCTCTTATGTAACGCGTGTATGAGGCTTACAGAGGCACGCAGGAACGGGTATATCTGTGGTCGGTGTAACGGCCTATTATGTAACGCGTGTATGAGGCTTACAGAGGCACGCAGGAACGGGTATATCTGTGGTTGGTGTAACTGCCTCTTATGTAACGCGTGTATGAGGCTTACAGAGGCACGCAGGAACGGGTATATCTGTGGTTGGTGTAACGGCCTCTTATGTAACGCGTGTATGAGGCTTACAGAGGCACGCAGGAACGGGTATATCTGTGGTCGGTGTAACGGCCTCTTATGTAACGCGTGTATGAGGCTTACAGAGGCATGCAGGAACGGGTATATCTGTGGTTGGTGTAACTGCCTCTTATGTAACGCGTGTATGAGGCTTACAGAGGCATGCAGGAACGGGTAAATCTGTGGTCGGTGTAACGGCCTCTTATGTAACGCATGTGTGAGGCTTACAGAGGCATGCAGGAACGGGTAAATCTGTGGTTGGTGTAACGGCCTCTTATGTAACGCTTGTATGAGGCTTACAGAGGCACGCAGGAACGGGTAAATCTGTGGTTGGTGTAACGGCCTCTTATGTAACGCGTGTGTGAGGTTTACAGAGGCATGCAGGAACGGGTAAATCTGTGGTTGGTGTAACAGCCTCTTATGTAACGCGTGTATGAGGCTTACAGAGGCACACAGGAACGGGTAAATCTGTGGTTGGTGTAACGGCCTCTTATGTAACGCGTGTATGAGGCTTACAGAGGCACGCAGGAACGGGTAAATCTGTGGTCGGTGTAACGGCCTCTTATGTAACGCATGTGTGAGGCTTACAGAGGCATGCAGGAACGGGTAAATCTGTGGTTGGTGTAACTGCCTCTTATGTAACGCTTGTATGAGGCTTACAGAGGCACGCAGGAACGGGTAAATCTGTGGTTGGTGTAACGGCCTCTTATGTAACGCGTGTATGAGGCTTACAGAGGCACGCAGGAACGGGTAAATCTGTGGTTGGTGTAACGGCCTCTTATGTAACGCGTGTATGAGGCTTACAGAGGCACGCAGGAACGGGTAAATCTGTGGTCGGTGTAACGGCCTCTTATGTAACGCATGTGTGAGGCTTACAGAGGCATGCAGGAACGGGTAAATCTGTGGTTGGTGTAACTGCCTCTTATGTAACGCTTGTATGAGGCTTACAGAGGCATGCAGGAACGGGTAAATCTGTGGTTGGTGTAACGGCCTCTTATGTAACGCGTGTATGAGGCTTACAGAGGCACGCAGGAACGGGTAAATCTGTGGTTGGTGTAATGGCCTCTTATGTAACGCGTGTATGAGGCTTACAGAGGCACGCAGGAACGGGTATATCTGTGGTTGGTGTAACGGCCTCTTATGTAACGCGTGTATGAGGATTACAGAGGCATGCAGGAACGGGTAAATCTGTGGTTGGTGTAACTGCCTCTTATGTAACGCGTGTGTGAGGCTTACAGAGGCACGCAGGAACGGGTACATCTGTGGTTGGTGTAACGGTCTCTTATGTAACGCGTGTATGAGGCTTACAGAGGCATGCAGGAACGGGTATATCTGTGGTTGGTGTAACGGCCTCATATGTAACGCGTGTATGAGGCTTACAGAGGCATGCAGGAACGGGTAAATCTGTGGTTGGTGTAACGGCCTCTTATGTAACGCGTGTATGAGGCTTACAGAGGCATGCAGGAACGGGTATATCTGTGGTTGGTGTAACTGCCTCTTATGTAACGCGTGTGTATGAGGCTTACAGAGGCACGCAGGAACGGGTATATCTGTGGTTGGTGTAACGGCCTCTTATGTAACGCGTGTGTATGAGGCTTACAGAGGCACGCAGGAACGGGTATATCTGTGGTTGGTGTAACTGCCTCTTATGTAACGCGTGTGTATGAGGATTACAGAGGCATGCAGGAACGGGTATATCTGTGGTTGGTGTAACGGCCTCTTATGTAACGCGTGTGTATGAGGCTTACAGAGGCATGCAGGAACAGGTACATCTGTGGTTGGTGTAACGGCCTCTTATGTAACGCGTGTATGAGGCTTACAGAGGCACGCAGGAACGGGTATATCTGTGGTTGGTGTAACGGCCTCTTATGTAACGCGTGTGTGAGGCTTACAGAGGCACGCAGGAACGGGTATATCTGTGGTTGGTGTAACGGCCTCTTATGTAACGCGTGTGTGAGGCTTACAGAGGCACGCAGGAACGGGTATATCTGTGGTTGGTGTAACTGCCTCTTATGTAACGTGTGTATGAGGCTTACAGAGGCACGCAGGAACGGGTATATCTGTGGTTGGTGTAACGGCCTCTTATGTAACGCGTGTGTATGAGGCTTACAGAGGCACGCAGGAACGGGTATATCTGTGGTTGGTGTAACGGCCTCTTATGTAACGCGTGTATGAGGATTACAGAGGCATGCAGGAACGGGTAAATCTGTGGTTGGTGTAACGGCCTCTTATGTAACGCGTGTGTATGAGGCTTACAGAGGCACGCAGGAACGGGTATATCTGTGGTTGGTGTAACGGCCTCTTATGTAAGGCGTGTATGAGGATTACAGAGGCATGCAGGAACGGGTAAATCTGTGGTTGGTGTAACGGCCTCTTATGTAACGCGTGTGTATGAGGCTTACAGAGGCACGCAGGAACGGGTATATCTGTGGTTGGTGTAACGGCCTCTTATGTAACGCATGTATGAGGCTTACAGAGGCACGCAGGAACGGGTATATCTGTGGTTGGTGTAACGGCCTCTTATGTAACGCGTGTGTATGAGGCTTACAGAGGCACGCAGGAACGGGTATATCTGTGGTTGGTGTAACGGCCTCTTATGTAACGCGTGTATGAGGCTTACAGAGGCATGCAGGAACAGGTAAATCTGTGGTTGGTGTAACGGCCTCTTATGTAACGCGTGTATGAGGTTTACAGAGGCACGCAGGAACAGGTAAATCTGTGGTTGGTGTAATGGCCTCTTATGTAACGCGTGTATGAGGCTTACAGAGGCACGCAGGAACGGGTATATCTGTGGTTGGTGTAACGGCCTCTTATGTAACGCGTGTATGAGGCTTACAGAGGCATGCAGGAACGGGTAAATCTGTGGTTGGTGTAACGGCCTCTTATGTAACGCGTGTATGAGGCTTACAGAGGCATGCAGGAACGGGTAAATCTGTGGTTGGTGTAACGGCCTCTTATGTAACGCGTGTATGAGACTTACAGAGGCACGCAGGAACGGGTAAATCTGTGGTTGGTGTAACGGCCTCTTATGTAACGCGTGTATGAGACTTACAGAGGCATGCAGGAACAGGTAAATCTGTGGTTGGTGTAACGGCCTCTTTTGTAACGCGTGTATGAGGCTTACAGAGGCACGCAGGAACGGGTATATCTGTGGTTGGTGTAACGGCCTCTTATGTAACGCATGTATGAGGATTACAGAGGCATGCAGGAACGGGTAAATCTGTGGTTGGTGTAACGGCCTCTTATGTAACGCGTGTATGAGGATTACAGAGGCATGCAGGAACGGGTAAATCTGTGGTCGGTGTAACGCGTGTATGAGGCTTACAGAGGCATGCAGGAACGGGTAAATCTGTGGTTGGTGTAACGGCCTCTTATGTAACGCGTGTATGAGGCTTACAGAGGCACGCAGGAACGGGTATATCTGTGGTTGGTGTAACGGCCTCTTATGTAACGCGTGTATGAGGCTTACAGAGGCACGCAGGAACGATCTGCAGATTTACTATTATTGTACTTTTATCCTAGCGACGCCTCCTGCGTTACTCATTCACCGCCGGCCGGATTTAGCCAGTTTTCCACTAGCAGTGAATGCGAGGGGCCGAAAATGCAGCCAGATGTGAATAGTGATAATGGGAGGAATTTACTGCCGGTCTGCAACCAATTTTCCTACAGAAGGTCTGGATAGGAAGTCTATGGATGGCAGTAATAAGTGTGGATAGTAGCGTTCACTGCGGCTCTGACTGACGAAACCCCTAACGCAAGTCCCGCCTCCTTGTAAGTAAGTGTGGAGAGTAACGTTCACTGCGGCTCTGACTGACAAAACCTCTGTCTAACGCAAGTCCCGCCTCCTTGTAAGTAAGCATGGAGAGTAATGTCCACTGTGGCTCTGACTGATGAAACTCCCGTCCAATGCAAGTCCCGCCTCCTTGTAACTGTGGAGAGAACAGTTTACTGTAGCTCTCACCGATGAAACCCCTGTCCATCGCAAGTCCTGCCTCCTTGTAAATAAGCATGGAGAGTAACGTTAGCTGTGGCTCTGACTGACAAAACTTCTGTCCAACGCAAGACTGGCCTCCTTGTAAATAAGTGTGGATAGTAACAATTGCTGCGGCTCTGACTGACGAAACTCCTGTCCGGGGTAAAACCCGCCTCCGTGTAAATAAGCATGGAGCTTACTGTTCACTGTGGCTCTGACTGACAAAACTCCCGTCCAACGCAAGTCCTGCCTCCCTGTAAATAAGTGTAGCAACTCTGGCCGTTATCCTGGGGCGAAGACTGGAGGCAGATGTTGGAAGTTCTCTCTGGAAAACTGGATCTGCCAGTGAAGAACGTACGACTTTACAAACAGCGACTCTTCCAGACGCGTTACAAGGGGCGATGCAGTAAACGGCGGTATGGTTGCAGCGCGCAGGCAGCACGCGCCAATTGTACCACCGCTAGCATAGGGGGAGCACCGCCCGTTAACTCATTAGTGCCTCAGCAATGCATGCACCAATGAGTTACAGATGGTGCGCCCCCCGCACTAGTAATGGAGAAATTGTCGCACGCTTTACTGCAGTTTACTGCGTCAGGCACAAAGTCCAGCGTCACCAGCCCAACAAACTTCCCAACCAATGAAAGAGTTTGTTATTTACTTTAGTACATTGTGTGGAAAGAGGGCAAAAATGATTTTTTTTTTTATTTCTGTCACTCTTAAAGGGGCCACAGATGAGATACAATAAAAAGATTCTAATTTTCCCTTTTTTCGATAAAAACGATCTGTTACATAGAAAAATTGAAAGGTATTTTTAAGTTTGAAAAAATGTAATTGAATGAACAGTGTTTTTATACCAGTTGATTGGTTGCACACCCCTGCAGGACGCACGCCCGTACGGTGCACGACCGTTCTGTGCACGCCCATTCCACAGCGAGATCTCTCTGTCATCAAACCTGATCAGAGAGAGATTTGTAGGCTGCCCATACAACATCTGCACAGTTCGTATGTCCTCCCCGTGGCATTGTGGGTTTCCTCCGGGCACTCCGGTCTCCTACCACATCCCAAAAACATACAGATAAGTTCATTGCCTTCCCCCTAAATTGGCCCTAGACTATGATACAGGCACTACACGATACACACATAGACATATGACTATGGTGGGATTAGATTGTGAGCTCCTTTTAAGGGGCCCATACACCTAACGATTTTCCCGCCGAAATACGGCCGTTTCGATCACAGTGATCGAAACGGCCGTGAAATCGCCACGCACACCGCTGACAGAACGATGGATTTCCGTCCGACTCCCATCGATCCATCCGTGCGGAAGATTTTTCTCGATCGCCGGCGGGTCGGGAGTGCGTCTATAGCGGCGTTCGAATGACCGACGACCGACGCAATACAGCGGAGATACATTGCCTGCTCCGCCAGCACGAGTCCCCGCTGTCACCTCCCGGCGGGCATCTTCTCCCATCACCTTCCGCATCACAGCATCAGTGTATAACTTCCTGTGTCACTGCAGTGACAGCGGAAGTACAAATAAAGGGCGCTCTATTTGAACTTCCACTGTCACTGGAGTGACAGAAAGTTATACGCAGAAGCCGATGGGAGAAGATGCCAGCCGGGAGCCGATGCGAAGAAGATGCCGGGACCAGGCGGAGAAGAAGACAACGGTGGACTGGGGGACTCGCGCCGGCCGGAACAGGTAATGTATGAGGGGGTATGGTAGCTCCACAGATTGTGATCGGTTTCAGGCTGAAATCGATTCACAATCTGTTTGCAGTAAAGGTGGCCATACGATCCCTATCTGATCAGAGTCGATCAGGGAGGGATCTATCTTTTGGTCGAATCTGATGGCAAATCGACCAGTGTATGGCCACCTTAAAGGACAGCAAAGTGACGAGACAATACACAATGTACATCACTGCGGAAGATGTCAGCACTATAGAAATACTAAATACCAGTAATTATAATAATAATAATACACCGCGACGGGGGGGTTGGGGGCGGAGGGGAATGTGTGTTACCATCGCATTTGTCGTTCCCAATTATCGCTGTTGCTGCCATGCACCCAATCAACCACGTCGGCCCGAGATTTATCACCCTGTCCAATCAATACATTCGACCAATTTTGGCCCAACATCTGTCAGGTATGCTGGCTGCAGCACCAATTTATATCTAATTTGATAATCATCAAAGTGGGGAGGTCGATCGGCAGCAAAATTGTCAGATGTAAGGCCACCTTTAGAGTTAGTTTGTAGAACTTACAACGGTGTAGCTAATCTACTGAAGAAGAGGGGAGAATTTGGACTGTCAATCCTCTTCAACTCCCCTCCCCAGCCTCAGACCTAAATCCATGTAAAAGCTTAGTCACTGAAATGCTCAGACGTTACGTTATTGGGGGTGAAGTGAGGATTTTGCAGGTGAAAATCCGGTCTTAAAACTTATCACATGACCAGAAGCAGAGGAGTACCAGCAAATCAGCTGCTGTTGCCTGGACTGCATCATTCCACTGTTTAGAAGCGGGGCGAAGACTAAATCTCTGACAAGACTGCATCTTAAAGTACAGGCAGTCAGTGGTGCAGAAGGTGGCTGGTCTCTGGGCTCCTGACAGAAGTTATTAGAGTAGCGTGATACATTGATTAAAATTCTACAAAGATTCAGGAAAACATCTGTGCCTGGAGAGAAGCTCTAATAATAATAATTACGATTACACTATTCTGCTAAAGATGACAGTCTCCTCTGTCTCAGCAGCGACAGGCTTCAGCGGGGGCCCTGGGTGACAGTATGGCAGCGGATACGGTACCCTGTGGCAGCCATGTTGCTAGGCAGAATGATCTGTGAGTTATGAGCAGTGAAGTATTACAGGAAGTAGTGATGGGGGAAGGGAGGGTTGTCCTCCTGGGGATGAGCAGCACTGTGCACACTCAGGAAACCAAACATTACACAATCACGGCAAGCGGCACGAGCCAACGTCTTCCTCGATCAGTGAGACACACACACACACATATATACACACACACACACACACACACACAGACACACACACAGACAAAAAACAAACACACATACAGACAGACAGACACACACACATACAGACAGACACAGACACACACACACACAAAGACAAACACACACATAGACACACACACACACTACACACACACACACACACACACACACACACACACACACACACACACACACATACAGACAGACACAGACACACACACACACAAAGACAAACACACACATAGACACACACACACACTACACACACACACACACAAACACACACACACACACACACACACACACACACACACACACACACACACACACACACACGGCAAGCAGCATGAGCAAACTTCCTCCGCCGATCAGAGACACACACACACAAACACGCCAAACGGCATGAGCCAATGTCTTCCACCGATCAGACACAGACAAACACACACAGACACACACACAGACAAACACACACGGCAAGCGGCATGAGCCAACTTCCTCCGCCGATCAGAGACACACACACACGCCAAATGGCATGAGCCAATGTCTTCCCCGATCAGAGACAGGCAGACACACACACGGCAAACAGTATGAGCCACCGTCTTCCCCCGGACACACACGCCAAATGGCATGAGCCAACGTCTCCTCTGATCAGAGACAGGCAGACACACACACGCCAAACGGCATGAAGCAACATCTTCCCGGATCAGACAGACACACACACACAGTGTATAGAAGGGGTGCAGAGCGGCACACTTGTCCTAGTGATTTTTGGGTGCTTGACCTGGGACGCTAAGCATCATCCCAAATGATATCCAAGAAGTAGAGAGATTGGTCAGCACACCAGCTTCTCAATAAGCGAAGTTTAATGTATCATATGTCAACACTACGGTTAACAATTGTTTCGGGGCCACAAAGGGTCCCCTTCATCAGAAAAGTGCAGACACACTTCCGTGTTCTGATGAAGGGGACCCTTTGTGGCCCCGAAACAATTGTTAACCGTAGTGTTGACATATGATACATTAAACTTCGCTCATTGAGAAGCTGGTGTGCTGACCAATCTCTCTACTTCTTACACACACAGTGTATAACGGTTGTGTGGGGTCCAGTGTTAGTTATGGCGAGAATCCAAAGACGTAAAAACGCTGTTAAAGTAATAGTAAACTGTACAAGATTTCCATGCAAGTTTTCAAACGTTAAAGGGAACCTAAATCTAAAAAATCAGGGCTTTACCATGCTTTAGAGCAGAGTTCCCCAACCCTGTCCTCAAGACCCAACAACAGTGCATGTTTTGCAGAAAACCACAATCATGCACAGGTGGGGTAATTAGTGTCTCAGCAGAGCTGATTATCTACCTCTGTGGCTTTATACAAAACATGCAGCGTTGGTGGGACTTGAGGACAGGGTTGGGGCACACTGCTTTACAGAATCGGGGGTTGGTTGACTGGTTGAAGTCTAATAAAAGACTACAGGCACTCTATACTCCCAGCATGCCTATTGTAGCTGCTCTGGCTCGGGAGTACCTCACCTCCTGTGTCATGACAGTGTAATTGCTCATCTCTGCGGTGTAATCTACTCTCCCTTGTGTACATGTTTATAGATATATAGTAGTTTCATTTATCCAAACACAGGCAGGAATTGCTTAAAAAGTCAAGAAACCAGCATTAAATATAACACTAATCTCCCCTCAGATAGCAGGCAGAATGGGTGCGCAGCGCAAATCACTTACGAATCATCCGGGCGCCAGTCTGCTACATTCCTGCAGCTCCCAGCAGCTATGCCCTGTCCGCCATACCCAGCTGTGACGCTGCGTGTGACCCCATGCAGGTCAGGTGACATGCCAGGGGGCGGTACGAGGACACCGCAAAGGGTCACTGGGAGGTGTAGGAGAGAGGAAGGCCGGCGCCTGGACGATTCGTAAGTCACTTCCGCTGCACAACACTCTGCAAACAGTTATAGAAACGCCAACATTCCCCCCGCCAAGCATGCCAGTTAGTTGAGACTGCCGGATGCCCGAGTTACAGTTAACTTGGATTCTACCGTATAGTAAAATATCACAGGACACTTTCACAGGTCTTGTGGAATCTAGGCCTGACCACCAGGGGGCGCTGCCCTATATTGTGGGCTGATAGGGTATTACATGTATTGTAGCTATAGAGTCAGATACCACAGGGCACCTTCACAGGTCTTGTAGAGCCAGGCCTGACCACCAGGGGGAGCTGCACTATATTGTGGGCTGATAGGGTATTATATGTATTGTAGCTATAGAGTCAGATACCACAGGGCACCTTCACAGGTCTTGTAGAGCCAGGCCTGACCACCAGGGGGAGCTGCACTATATTGTGGGCTGATAGGGTATTATATGTATTGTAGCTATAGAGTCAGATACCACAGGGCACCTTCACAGGTCTTGTAGAGCCATGCCTGACCACCAGGGGGAGCTGCACTATATTGTGGGCTGATAGGGTATTATATGTATTGTAGCTATAGTCAGATACCACAGGGCACCTTCACAGGTCTTGTAGAGCCATGCCTGACCACCAGGGGGAGCTGCACTATATTGTGGGCTGATAGGGTATTATATGTATTGTAGCTATAGAGTCAGATACCACAGGGCACCTTCACAGGTCTTGTAGAGCCATGCCTGACCACCAGGGGGAGCTGCACTATATTGTGGGCTGATAGGGTATTCTATGTATTGTAGCTATAGAGTCAGATACCACAGGGCACCTTCACAGGTCTTGTAGAGCCAGGCCTGACCACCAGGGGGCGCTGCACTATATTGTGGGCTGATAGGGTATTACATGTATTGTAGCTATAGAGTCAGATACCACAGGACACTCTCACAGGTCTTGTAGAGCCAGGCCTGACCACCAGGGGGAGCTGCACTATATTGTGGGCTGATAGGGTATTATATGTATTGTAGCTATAGAGTCAGATACCACAGGGCACCTTCACAGGTCTTGTAGAGCCAGGCCTGACCACCAGGGGGAGCTGCACTATATTGTGGGCTGATAGGGTATTATATGTATTGTAGCTATAGAGTCAGATACCACAGGACACTCTCACAGGTCTTGTAGAGCCAGGCCTGACCACCAGGGGGAGCTGCACTATATTGTGGGCTGATAGGGTATTATATGTATTGTAGCTATAGAGTCAGATACCACAGGGCACCTTCACAGGTCTTGTAGAGCCAGGCCTGACCACCAGGGGGAGCTGCACTATATTGTGGGCTGATAGGGTATTCTATGTATTGTAGCTATAGAGTCAGATACCACAGGGCACCTTCACAGGTCTTGTAGAGCCAGGCCTGACCACCAGGGGGCGCTGCCCTATATTGTGGGCTGATAGGGTATTACATGTATTGTAGCTATAGAGTCAGATACCACAGGGCACCTTCACAGGTCTTGTAGAGCCAGGCCTGACCACCAGGGGGAGCTGCACTATATTGTGGGCTGATAGGGTATTCTATGTATTGTAGCTATAGAGTCAGATACCACAGGGCACCTTCACAGGTCTTGTAGAGCCAGGCCTGACCACCAGGGGGAGCTGCACTATATTGTGGGCTGATAGGGTATTACATGTATTGTAGCTATAGAGTCAGATACCACAGGGCACCTTCACAGGTCTTGTAGAGCCAGGCCTGACCACCAGGGGGAGCTGCACTATATTGTGGGCTGATAGGGTATTCTATGTATTGTAGCTATAGAGTCAGATACCACAGGGCACCTTCACAGGTCTTGTAGAGCCAGGCCTGACCACCAGGGGGAGCTGCACTATATTGTGGGCTGATAGGGTATTACATGTATTGTAGCTATAGAGTCAGATACCACAGGGCACCTTCACAGGTCTTGTAGAGCCAGGCCTGACCACCAGGGGGAGCTGCACTATATTGTGGGCTGATAGGGTATTCTATGTATTGTAGCTATAGAGTCAGATACCACAGGGCACCTTCACAGGTCTTGTGGAATCTAGGCCTGACCACCAGGGGGAGCTGCACTATATTGTGGGCTGATAGGGTATTACATGTATTGTAGCTATAGAGTCAGATACCACAGGGCACCTTCACAGGTCTTGTAGAGCCATGCCTGACCACCAGGGGGAGCTGCACTATATTGTGGGCTGATAGGGTATTACATGTATTGTAGCTATAGAGTCAGATACCACAGGGCACCTTCACAGGTCTTGTAGAGCCATGCCTGACCACCAGGGGGAGCTGCACTATATTGTGGGCTGATAGGGTATTACATGTATTGTAGCTATAGAGTCAGATACCACAGGGCACCTTCACAGGTCTTGTAGAGCCAGGCCTGACCACCAGGGGGAGCTGCACTATATTGTGGGCTGATAGGGTATTACATGTATTGTAGCTATAGAGTCAGATACCACAGGGCACCTTCACAGGTCTTGTAGAGCCAGGCCTGACCACCAGGGGGAGCTGCACTATATTGTGGGCTGATAGGGTATTACATGTATTGTAGCTATAGAGTCAGATACCACAGGGCACCTTCACAGGTCTTGTAGAGCCAGGCCTGACCACCAGGGGGAGCTGCACTATATTGTGGGCTGATAGGGTATTCTATGTATTGTAGCTATAGAGTCAGATACCACAGGGCACCTTCACAGGTCTTGTAGAGCCATGCCTGACCACCAGGGGGAGCTGCACTATATTGTGGGCTGATAGGGTATTACATGTATTGTAGCTATAGAGTCAGATACCACAGGGCACCTTCACAGGTCTTGTAGAGCCAGGCCTGACCACCAGGGGGAGCTGCACTATATTGTGGGCTGATAGGGTATTACATGTATTGTAGCTATAGAGTCAGATACCACAGGGCACCTTCACAGGTCTTGTAGAGCCAGGCCTGACCACCAGGGGGAGCTGCACTATATTGTGGGCTGATAGGGTATTCTATGTATTGTAGCTATAGAGTCAGATACCACAGGGCACCTTCACAGGTCTTGTAGAGCCATGCCTGACCACCAGGGGGAGCTGCACTATATTGTGGGCTGATAGGGTATTACATGTATTGTAGCTATAGAGTCAGATACCACAGGGCACCTTCACAGGTCTTGTAGAGCCAGGCCTGACCACCAGGGGGAGCTGCACTATATTGTGGGCTGATAGGGTATTACATGTATTGTAGCTATAGAGTCAGATACCACAGGGCACCTTCACAGGTCTTGTAGAGCCATGCCTGACCACCAGGGGGAGCTGCACTATATTGTGGGCTGATAGGGTATTACATGTATTGTAGCTATAGAGTCAGATACCACAGGGCACCTTCACAGGTCTTGTAGAGCCAGGCCTGACCACCAGGGGGAGCTGCACTATATTGTGGGCTGATAGGGTATTACATGTATTGTAGCTATAGAGTCAGATACCACAGGGCACCTTCACAGGTCTTGTAGAGCCAGGCCTGACCACCAGGGGGAGCTGCACTATATTGTGGGCTGATAGGGTATTACATGTATTGTAGCTATAGAGTCAGATACCACAGGGCACCTTCACAGGTCTTGTAGAGCCAGGCCTGACCACCAGGGGGAGCTGCACTATATTGTGGGCTGATAGGGTATTCTATGTATTGTAGCTATAGAGTCAGATACCACAGGGCACCTTCACAGGTCTTGTAGAGCCAGGCCTGACCACCAGGGGGAGCTGCACTATATTGTGGGCTGATAGGGTATTACATGTATTGTAGCTATAGAGTCAGATACCACAGGGCACCTTCACAGGTCTTGTAGAGCCAGGCCTGACCACCAGGGGGAGCTGCACTATATTGTGGGCTGATAGGGTATTCTATGTATTGTAGCTATAGAGTCAGATACCACAGGGCACCTTCACAGGTCTTGTGGAATCTAGGCCTGACCACCAGGGGGAGCTGCACTATATTGTGGGCTGATAGGGTATTACATGTATTGTAGCTATAGAGTCAGATACCACAGGGCACCTTCACAGGTCTTGTAGAGCCATGCCTGACCACCAGGGGGAGCTGCACTATATTGTGGGCTGATAGGGTATTACATGTATTGTAGCTATAGAGTCAGATACCACAGGGCACCTTCACAGGTCTTGTAGAGCCAGGCCTGACCACCAGGGGGAGCTGCACTATATTGTGGGCTGATAGGGTATTCTATGTATTGTAGCTATAGAGTCAGATACCACAGGGCACCTTCACAGGTCTTGTAGAGCCATGCCTGACCACCAGGGGGAGCTGCACTATATTGTGGGCTGATAGGGTATTACATGTATTGTAGCTATAGAGTCAGATACCACAGGGCACCTTCACAGGTCTTGTAGAGCCAGGCCTGACCACCAGGGGGAGCTGCACTATATTGTGGGCTGATAGGGTATTACATGTATTGTAGCTATAGAGTCAGATACCACAGGGCACCTTCACAGGTCTTGTAGAGCCAGGCCTGACCACCAGGGGGAGCTGCACTATATTGTGGGCTGATAGGGTATTCTATGTATTGTAGCTATAGAGTCAGATACCACAGGGCACCTTCACAGGTCTTGTAGAGCCAGGCCTGACCACCAGGGGGAGCTGCACTATATTGTGGGCTGATAGGGTATTACATGTATTGTAGCTATAGAGTCAGATACCACAGGGCACCTTCACAGGTCTTGTAGAGCCATGCCTGACCACCAGGGGGAGCTGCACTATATTGTGGGCTGATAGGGTATTCTATGTATTGTAGCTATAGAGTCAGATACCACAGGGCACCTTCACAGGTCTTGTAGAGCCAGGCCTGACCACCAGGGGGAGCTGCACTATATTGTGGGCTGATAGGGTATTCTATGTATTGTAGCTATAGAGTCAGATACCACAGGGCACCTTCACAGGTCTTGTAGAGCCAGGCCTGACCACCAGGGGGAGCTGCACTATATTGTGGGCTGATAGGGTATTACATGTATTGTAGCTATAGAGTCAGATACCACAGGGCACCTTCACAGGTCTTGTGGAATCTAGGCCTGACCACCAGGGGGCGCTGCCCTATATTGTGGGCTGATAGGGTATTCTATGTATTGTAGCTATAGAGTCAGATACCACAGGGCACCTTCACAGGTCTTGTAGAGCCAGGCCTGACCACCAGGGGGAGCTGCACTATATTGTGGGCTGATAGGGTATTACATGTATTGTAGCTATAGAGTCAGATACCACAGGGCACCTTCACAGGTCTTGTAGAGCCAGGCCTGACCACCAGGGGGAGCTGCACTATATTGTGGGCTGATAGGGTATTCTATGTATTGTAGCTATAGAGTCAGATACCACAGGGCACCTTCACAGGTCTTGTAGAGCCATGCCTGACCACCAGGGGGAGCTGCACTATATTGTGGGCTGATAGGGTATTCTATGTATTGTAGCTATAGAGTCAGATACCACAGGGCACCTTCACAGGTCTTGTAGAGCCATGCCTGACCACCAGGGGGAGCTGCACTATATTAGGTGAAATTAAAGTCTCAGCTGACCAGTGGAGAGCAATAAAAACATAATCTGTTCTAGTTACACAACCTACCAGAAGCCCCAGCAGGGGGCGCTCTGGAGAAATGAGACATGTGGCTATATTACACAGAGAGGAGTTGGAGCTCACTGACAGTTTTGGGAAGTTCCTCTGGCTGCAGACTGGAATGGAGGGAGCAGTTTAATAACCGGACATCTCACATACACTCCACTGATATAGGATATAGGATAGAGGATAACAGCATTCCCTGCACCCTCTGAGAGGCACTCACCAGCTGCCGCAGGCCGGTCATGGCGCCCACCTCCTCCGGAATGGCATTCAGCTTGTTGTTACTGGCGATGAGGACGGTGAGGGGGAGCCGGCAGAGGTAGGGAGGGAGAGAGGAGACCAGGTTCCGGCTGCAGAGAGAAGGACATACAATATACACAGAACAGAGAACAATCAGTCAGGGGAGTCCTGGAGTCTCACAAACTAATGTTACACACTCTGTGCTGAATGATTGTGTCATACATAATGAGCTCAGGAATCACAGAAAGATTCTCCCCAACTTGTCCCAAGATTCACTCCGCCTCTTCTCTCTCCTTACTGCTGAGATACAAACTAATGTTACACTCTGTGCTGAATGATTGTGCCATACATAATGGGCTCAGGAATCACAGAAAGCTTCTCCCCAACTTGTCCCCAGAATCACCCCGCCTCTTCTCTCTCCTTACTGCTGAGATACAAACTAATGTTACACTCTGTGCTGCCTGATTGTGTCACACGTCCATACATAATGAGCTGAGGAATCACAGAAAGCTTCTCCCCAACTTGTCCCAAGATTCACCCCCGCCTCTTCTCTCTCCTTACTGCTGAGATACAAACTAATGTTACACTCTGTGCTGCGCGATTGTATCACACCTCCATACGTGATGGGCTGAGGAATCATGGAAAGCTTCTCCTCAACTTGTCCCAAGAACAACCCCGCCTCTTCTCTCTCATCGCTGCTCTGCGCTCCCCAGACAATCCAAACTAAAGCCTCTGGCCTTAAAGCTCACTCCCTTCTCTGTAAATGGAATGATTAGAGAGATGTATAAATAAAAGCAGAGGACATTTTATTAACTATATATATATATATATATATATATATATATATATATATATATATATATATATATATATATATATATATATATATATATATATATATATATATATATATATATATATATATATATATATATAAAATTCAGGTTTTCCTGCTATTACTGCTTTAACAGGTTTTATGCTTCAGCAATATTAGAGCAAGTAAGAGGATGCAGCGCAGGTTCCAGGCGGAGCCCTTCCTCCAGTGTGTGCTGTCCCCACATCTGCCAGGAGGTGGCAGCCTTGCTGGACTGAACACTAGTGAATTACTTGGACAAAAGACTAGGATTTAGCGAGAGCTAGGGTGAGTATACTGTCTGGATTATTGCATTGTGCCCTATTTAAGCGAACCTGACGTGAGAGGTATATGGAGGCTGCCATATTTATTTCCTTTTAGGCAATACTAGTTGCCCGGCAGCCCTGCTGGTCCTCTGCCTCTAATACCTTTAAACATAGACCCTGGGCAGCACGGTGGTGTAGTGGTTAGGGCTCCCGCCTTGCAGTGCTAGGTCCTCGGTTCAAATCCCAGCCAGGTAAACATCTGCAAGGAGTTTGTATGTACTCCCCATGTCTGTGTGGGTTTCCTCCGGGTGCTCCAGTTTCCTCCCACATCCCAAACACATACAGATAGGTTAATTGGCCCTAGACTACAATACATACACTACACTAGACATATGACTATGGTAGGGATTAGATTGTGAGCCCCTCTGAGGGACAGTCAGGGACATGACTATGTACTCTGTACGGCGCTGCACAATATGTCAGTGCTATATAAATAAATGGACCCCGAACAAGCATGCAGCAGATCAGGTGCTCTGACTGAAGTGTGGCTGGATTAGCTGCATGCTTGTTCCAGGAGTGTGAATCAGACACTACTGCAGCCAAAGAGATCAGCAGGACTGCCATGCAACTTGTATTGTTTAAAAGGAAATACATATGGCAGCCTCCATATACTTCTCACTTCAGGTGTCTTTAAACACACAGTAGTCTGATGAGCGATGACTACGAGCATGCATGGAACATAGCGGGCACTCACCTGATGTTCAGGTAGGTGAGGGCCTGCAGGTTGGCGAGGCACGGGGGAAGGGCACGCAGGCAGTTGTGATAGAGGTTCAGGGATTCCAGGGACACCAGTTGGCACAGCTCAGCCGGGACCTCAGCAAAGCGATTCTTCGATAAGTCTGGAAGAGGACAGAGGACAATCACCACACAATGATCCCGGCATCACCAGTCAGTATAATACAGAGGACAATCATCACACAATGATCCAGCACCACCAGTCAGTATAATACAGAGGACAATCATCACACAATGATCCCGGCACCACCAGTCAGTATAATACAGAGGACAATCATCACACAATGATCCCGGCACCACCAGTCAGTATAATACAGAGGACAATCATCACACAATGATCCCGGCACCACCAGTCAGTATAATACAGAGGACAATCATCACACAATGATCCGGCATCACCAATCAGTATAATACAGAGGACAATCATCACACAATGATACCGGCATCACCAGTCAGTATAATACAGAGGACAATCATCACACAATGATACCGGCATCACCAGTCAGTATAATACAGAGGACAATCATCACACAATGATCCCGGCACCACCAGTCAGTATAATACAGAGGACAATCATCACACAATGATCCCGCACCACAAGTCAGTATAATACAGAGGACAATCATCACACAATGATCCGGCATCACCAATCAGTATAATACAGAGGACAATCATCACACAATGATACCGGCATCACCAGTCAGTATAATACAGAGGACAATCATCACACAATGATACCGGCATCACCAGTCAGTATAATACAGAGGACAATCGTCACACAATGATCCCGGCACCACCAGTCAGTATAATACAGAGGACAATCATCACACAATGATCCGGCATCACCAATCAGTATAATACAGAGGACAATCATCACACAATGATCCCGGCACCACCAGTCAGTATAATACAGAGGACAATCATCACACAATGATCCCGGCACCACCAGTCAGTATAATACAGAGGACAATCATCACACAATGATCCCGCACCACAAGTCAGTATAATACAGAGGACAATCATCACACAATGATCCGGCATCACCAATCAGTATAATACAGAGGACAATCATCACACAATGATACCGGCATCACCAGTCAGTATAATACAGAGGACAATCATCACACAATGATCCCGGCACCACCAGTCAGTATAATACAGAGGACAATCATCACACAATGATCCCGCACCACAAGTCAGTATAATACAGAGGACAATCATCACACAATGATCCGGCATCACCAATCAGTATAATACAGAGGACAATCATCACACAATGATCCCGGCACCACCAGTCAGTATAATACAGAGGACAATCGTCACACAATGATCCATCTGCTGCATACAGTGTAATACAGGGGAAAGCAGTAACACAACAATCCAGCCTCTCCATACAGGATACGGCCTCCTGCCCATGTGACCCCTGTGGCCGCCGGACGCACAGCACTGTGTTACAGCACAATTCTCCCTGATGCGTTTGCAATCCCATTTATGTATAATGAATGTGGGCAGCACGGTGGCGTAGAGGTTAGCTCTCGCCTTGCAGCGCTGGGTCCCCGGTTCAAATCTCAGCCAGGGCACTATCTGCAAGGAGTTTGTATGTCTGTGCGGGTTTCCTCCGGGCACTCCGGTTTCCTCACACATCCCAAAAACATACAGATCAGTTAATTGGCTTCCCCCTTAAAATTGGCCCTAGACTACGATACATACACTACACAATACATACATTGACATATGACTATGGTAGGGATTAGATTGTGAGCTCCTCTGAGGGACAGTCAGGGACAAGACAATGTACTCTGTACAGCGCTGCGGAAGATGTTGGCGCTATATAAATACTAAACAATAATAATAATGAATGGGATTGCGGCAGGAATGCTGAGGAACGCATGCGATCATGCAGGGTTCTTCCTAACACAACACATGCAGGGAAGCATCATACAGCACCGTCTATGAATCTCTCCTGTCCCAGCAGATCCCATCACTGCTGAACACACCATCAGCAACGCACACATGAAAACCAGGCCGTCCAATCCGTCCACACACACCAGAGCTGCGCTAATCTTACAATATACAGCAACGCACACATGGAAACCAGGCCGTCCAATCCGTCCACACACACCAGAGCTGCGCTAATCTTACAATATACAGCAACGCACACATGGAAACCAGGCCGTCCAATCCGTCCACACACACCAGAGCTGCGCTAATCTTACAATATACAGCAACGTACACATGGAAACCAGGCCTTTCAATCCGTCCACACACACCAGAGCTGCGCTAATCCTACAATATACAGCAACGTACACATGGAAACCAGGCCGTCCAATCCGTCCACACACACCAGAGCTGCGCTAATCTTACAATATACAGCAACGTACACATGGAAACCAGGCCTTCCAATCCGTCCACACACACCAGAGCTGCGCTAATCTTACAATATACAGCAACGCACACATGGAAACCAGGCCGTCCAATCCGTCCACACACACCAGAGCTGCGCTAATCTTACAATATACAGCAACGCACACATGGAAACCAGGCCTTCCAATCCGTCCACACACACCAGAGCTGCGCTAATCTTACAATATACAGCAACGCACACATGGAAACCAGGCCGTCCAATCCGTCCACACACACCAGAGCTGCGCTAATCTTACAATATACAGCAACGCACACATGGAAACCAGGCCGTCCAATCCGTCCACACACACCAGAGCTGCGCTAATCTTACAATATACAGCAACGTACACATGGAAACCAGGCCTTTCAATCCGTCCACACACACCAGAGCTGCGCTAATCCTACAATATACAGCAACGTACACATGGAAACCAGGCCGTCCAATCCGTCCACACACACCAGAGCTGCGCTAATCTTACAATATACAGCAACGTACACATGGAAACCAGGCCGTCCAATCCGTCCACACACACCAGAGCTGCGCTAATCTTACAATATACAGCAACGCACACATGGAAACCAGGCCTTCCAATCCGTCCACACACACCAGAGCTGCGCTAATCTTACAATATACAGCAACGCACACATGGAAACCAGGCCGTCCAATCCGTCCACACACACCAGAGCTGCGCTAATCTTACAATATACAGCAACGCACACATGGAAACCAGGCCGTCCAATCCGTCCACACACACCAGAGCTGCGCTAATCTTACAATATACAGCAACGCACACATGGAAACCAGGCCGTCCAATCCGTCCACACACACCAGAGCTGCGCTAATCTTACAATATACAGCAACGTACACATGGAAACCAGGCCTTTCAATCCGTCCACACACACCAGAGCTGCGCTAATCCTACAATATACAGCAACGTACACATGGAAACCAGGCCGTCCAATCCGTCCACACACACCAGAGCTGCGCTAATCTTACAATATACAGCAACGTACACATGGAAACCAGGCCGTCCAATCCGTCCACACACACCAGAGCTGCGCTAATCTTACAATATACAGCAACGCACACATGGAAACCAGGCCTTCCAATCCGTCCACACACACCAGAGCTGCGCTAATCTTACAATATACAGCAACGTACACATGGAAACCAGGCCTTCCAATCCGTCCACACACACCAGAGCTGCGCTAATCTTACAATATACAGCAACGCACACATGGAAACCAGGCCTTCCAATCCGTCCACACACACCAGAGCTGCGCTAATCCTACAATATACAGCAACGTACACATGGAAACCAGGCCGTCCAATCAGTCCACACACACCAGAGCTGCGCTAATCTTACAATATACAGCAACGTACACATGGAAACCAGGCCTTCCAATCCGTCCACACACACCAGAGCTGCGCTAATCTTACAATATACAGCAACGCACACATGGAAACCAGGCCTTCCAATCAGTCCACACACACCAGAGCTGCGCTAATCTTACAATATACAGCAACGTACACATGGAAACCAGGCCGTCCAATCCGTCCACACACACCAGAGCTGCGCTAATCTTACAATATACAGCAACGCACACATGGAAACCAGGCCGTCCAATCCGTCCACACACACCAGAGCTGCGCTAATCTTACAATATACAGCAACGCACACATGAAAACCAAGCCGTCCAATCCGTCCACACACACCAGAGCTGCGCTAATCTTACAATATACAGCAACGTACACATGGAAACCAGGCCTTCCAATCCGTCCACACACACCAGAGCTGCGCTAATCCTACAATATACAGCAACGTACACATGGAAACCAGGCCGTCCAATCCGTCCACACACACCAGAGCTGCGCTAATCTTACAATATACAGCAACGTACACATGGAAACCAGGCCTTCCAATCCGTCCTCACACACCAGAGCTGCGCTAATCCTACAATATACAGCAACGTACACATGGAAACCAGGCCTTCCAATCCGTCCACACACACCAGAGCTGCGCTAATCTTACAATATACAGCAACGCACACATGGAAACCAGGCCGTCCAATCCGTCCACACACACCAGAGCTGCGCTAATCTTACAATATACAGCAACGTACACATGGAAACCAGGCCGTCCAATCCGTCCACACACACCAGAGCTGCGCTAATCTTACAATATACAGCAACGTACACATGGAAACCAGGCCGTCCAATCCGTCCACACACACCAGAGCTGCGCTAATCTTACAATATACAGCAACGTACACATGGAAACCAGGCCTTCCAATCCGTCCACACACACCAGAGCTGCGCTAATCTTACAATATACAGCAACGCACACATGGAAACCAGGCCTTCCAATCCGTCCACACACACCAGAGCTGCGCTAATCTTACAATATACAGCAACGCACACATGGAAACCAGGCCGTCCAATCCGTCCAAACACACCAGAGCTGCGCTAATCTTACAATATACAGCAACGCACACATGGAAACCAGGCCTTCCAATCCGTCCACACACACCAGAGCTGCGCTAATCTTACAATATACAGCAACGCACACATGGAAACCAGGCCGTCCAATCCGTCCACACACACCAGAGCTGCGCTAATCTTACAATATACAGCAACGCACACATGGAAACCAGGCCGTCCAATCCGTCCACACACACCAGAGCTGCGCTAATCTTACAATATACAGCAACGTACACATGGAAACCAGGCCTTTCAATCCGTCCACACACACCAGAGCTGCGCTAATCCTACAATATACAGCAACGTACACATGGAAACCAGGCCGTCCAATCCGTCCACACACACCAGAGCTGCGCTAATCTTACAATATACAGCAACGTACACATGGAAACCAGGCCTTCCAATCCGTCCACACACACCAGAGCTGCGCTAATCTTACAATATACAGCAACGCACACATGGAAACCAGGCCTTCCAATCCGTCCACACACACCAGAGCTGCGCTAATCTTACAATATACAGCAACGTACACATGGAAACCAGGCCTTCCAATCCGTCCACACACACCAGAGCTGCGCTAATCTTACAATATACAGCAACGCACACATGGAAACCAGGCCTTCCAATCCGTCCACACACACCAGAGCTGCGCTAATCCTACAATATACAGCAACGTACACATGGAAACCAGGCCGTCCAATCAGTCCACACACACCAGAGCTGCGCTAATCTTACAATATACAGCAACGTACACATGGAAACCAGGCCTTCCAATCCGTCCACACACACCAGAGCTGCGCTAATCTTACAATATACAGCAACGCACACATGGAAACCAGGCCTTCCAATCAGTCCACACACACCAGAGCTGCGCTAATCTTACAATATACAGCAACGTACACATGGAAACCAGGCCGTCCAATCCGTCCACACACACCAGAGCTGCGCTAATCTTACAATATACAGCAACGCACACATGGAAACCAGGCCGTCCAATCCGTCCACACACACCAGAGCTGCGCTAATCTTACAATATACAGCAACGCACACATGGAAACCAAGCCGTCCAATCCGTCCACACACACCAGAGCTGCGCTAATCTTACAATATACAGCAACGTACACATGGAAACCAGGCCTTCCAATCCGTCCACACACACCAGAGCTGCGCTAATCCTACAATATACAGCAACGTACACATGGAAACCAGGCCGTCCAATCCGTCCACACACACCAGAGCTGCGCTAATCTTACAATATACAGCAACGTACACATGGAAACCAGGCCTTCCAATCCGTCCTCACACACCAGAGCTGCGCTAATCCTACAATATACAGCAACGTACACATGGAAACCAGGCCTTCCAATCCGTCCACACACACCAGAGCTGCGCTAATCTTACAATATACAGCAACGCACACATGGAAACCAGGCCTTCCAATCCGTCCACACACACCAGAGCTGCGCTAATCCTACAATATACAGCAACGTACACATGGAAACCAGGCCGTCCAATCAGTCCACACACACCAGAGCTGCGCTAATCTTACAATATACAGCAACGCACACATGGAAACCAGGCCTTCCAATCCGTCCACACACACCAGAGCTGCGCTAATCCTACAATATACAGCAACGTACACATGGAAACCAGGCCGTCCAATCAGTCCACACACACCAGAGCTGCGCTAATCTTACAATATACAGCAACGTACACATGGAAACCAGGCCTTCCAATCCGTCCACACACACCAGAGCTGCGCTAATCTTACAATATACAGCAACGCACACATGGAAACCAGGCCTTCCAATCCGTCCACACACACCAGAGCTGCGCTAATCTTACAATATACAGCAACGTACACATGGAAACCAGGCCGTCCAATCCGTCCACACACACCAGAGCTGCGCTAATCTTACAATATACAGCAACGTACACATGGAAACCAGGCCGTCCAATCCGTCCACACACACCAGAGCTGCGCTAATCTTACAATATACAGCAACGTACACATGGAAACCAGGCCGTCCAATCCGTCCACACACACCAGAGCTGCGCTAATCTTACAATATACAGCAACGTACACATGGAAACCAGGCCTTCCAATCCGTCCACACACACCAGAGCTGCGCTAATCTTACAATATACAGCAACGCACACATGGAAACCAGGCCTTCCAATCCGTCCACACACACCAGAGCTGCGCTAATCCTACAATATACAGCAACGTACACATGGAAACCAGGCCTTCCAATCAGTCCACACACACCAGAGCTGCGCTAATCTTACAATATACAGCAACGCACACATGGAAACCAGGCCGTCCAATCCGTCCACACACACCAGAGCTGCGCTAATCCTACAATATACAGCAACGTACACATGGAAACCAGGCCGTCCAATCAGTCCACACACACCAGAGCTGCGCTAATCTTACAATATACAGCAACGTACACATGGAAACCAGGCCTTCCAATCCGTCCACACACACCAGAGCTGCGCTAATCTTACAATATACAGCAACGCACACATGGAAACCAGGCCGTCCAATCCGTCCACACACACCAGAGCTGCGCTAATCTTACAATATACAGCAACGTACACATGGAAACCAGGCCGTCCAATCCGTCCACACACACCAGAGCTGCGCTAATCTTACAATATACAGCAACGTACACATGGAAACCAGGCCGTCCAATCCGTCCACACACACCAGAGCTGCGCTAATCTTACAATATACAGCAACGTACACATGGAAACCAGGCCTTCCAATCCGTCCACACACACCAGAGCTGCGCTAATCTTACAATATACAGCAACGCACACATGGAAACCAGGCCTTCCAATCCGTCCACACACACCAGAGCTGCGCTAATCTTACAATATACAGCAACGCACACATGGAAACCAGGCCTTCCAATCCGTCCACACACACCAGAGCTGCGCTAATCTTACAATATACAGCAACGCACACATGGAAACCAGGCCGTCCAATCCGTCCACACACACCAGAGCTGCGCTAATCTTACAATATACAGCAACGCACACATGGAAACCAGGCCTTCCAATCCGTCCACACACACCAGAGCTGCGCTAATCTTACAATATACAGCAACGCACACATGGAAACCAGGCCGTCCAATCCGTCCACACACACCAGAGCTGCGCTAATCTTACAATATACAGCAACGCACACATGGAAACCAGGCCGTCCAATCCGTCCACACACACCAGAGCTGCGCTAATCTTACAATATACAGCAACGTACACATGGAAACCAGGCCTTCCAATCCGTCCACACACACCAGAGCTGCGCTAATCTTACAATATACAGCAACGCACACATGGAAACCAGGCCTTCCAATCCGTCCACACACACCAGAGCTGCGCTAATCTTACAATATACAGAGCCAACCTGGGGTTTCCCAACAGATGCAGAGTTTCCCTCTAAACAAAGAGGACCAGTTATATTATAATTCTGGAATGTTTGCTCGTCTGCCGCACCCACATCGACAAATCCGTGTCCTCCAGAACAATGCAAGCCAGAGCTACTCTGCAGATCCCGCTGGACTCATTCCAAGTGGCTGGATCTGCCAGTCCTCACCTGAGGCACATCCCCACATCTCCAGGATTAGCTGAGATGTAATAAATGTAAGAATGCATACTTACCTGCGCCTTCCTCCAGCCCCCTGCAGGCTGTGGGCTCCCTCTGTGTCCTCCCAGGATGCACTGCTCCGCTGTACCATCTATAATCCCCAACCAGTCACTCTCCACTGCGCATGCATAGCCTGTACCATCAGTCGTGCTCCAGTGGTCAGTAACGTTCAGCACCTGCGCAGTTACAAGCCCTAAAGAGGAACCATCGCGAAAATCTTAAAATTTAAAAACATACAAATAAGAAGTACATTTCTCCCAGAGTAAAATGAGCCGTACATGACTTTTCTCCTACGTTGCTGTCACTTACAGTAATTAGTAGAAATCTGACATTATCGACAGATTTTGGGCTAGTCCATCTCTCTATAGGGGATTCACTGCATGGCCTTTATTCTTTATAGAGACTTTTCCTGAAAAAGATTTATACGAAGATGCTGGACAGCCTCCCTGCTCGCTGCACAGTATTTTGGCAGTTGGATGGAGCAACTGCCATTCACTAAGTGCTTTTAAAAATAAAGAAAACACTGAGAACCCCCCCTATGAGAAGATGGGCTAGTCCAAAATCTGTCGGTAATGTCAGATTTCTACTACTTACTGTAAGTGACAGCAACATAGGAGAAAACTAATCTATGGCTCATTTTGCTCTAGGAGAAATGTACTTCATACATCTGTGTTTAAAATTGTAAGATTTTCGCGATAGTTCCTCTTTAAGTAACCGGGCAGATGCACAGTGCTCCCGAGAGCGTGACCTAGGACATGTGTGGCCAGGACCTTGCTTGCGCAGTAGTCCCCGACTACCAGAGGACGGTAGCGGCCCGGAGGGACAGTGAGGGAGCCCCAGCCTACAGGGGGCTGGAGGAAGCCGCAGGTCAGTATAAACGCTTATGTTTATTATTTCTTAGGTTTCCTTTAAAGTTCTTGATGTGAGAAGTACATGTGAATGCATTATTATCGCTGTACATCTTCTGAATTGCTATACACAGTATAAAACAACTAGCGAGAGGCAATAGATACATGAGATGTTCAAAACTCTGTAGAATCAGCACATCCAGCAATATATATACACACTATACATAGTCTATGTGTGGTGTGGGACATCACTGGTGCAAGCTCATATGTTGAAGAGCACTTCAGGTGCCCTTTAAACTTTGCTCAGTTTTTGGGGGCGTGCCCGCGATCTTGTTTTTCTAGAAGTAGGTAAAGATGGCCGCCTCTGCAGCTCTGCCAGGTGTATTTCCATCACATGTATATATAAAAGGCTCAGGATGACAATGAATTCCCTTTAATTACAGGGCAGCTGTTCTCCCATCAGCAGTGACCTTGTGTGACCGCGCCCGTGGAACAATCAGCGCTGTGTGCGGGGCCCTTCCTCGTGCCCTGACACTGCTCTCATCTCCAGTGCAGGCAGAGGCCGGGCGTATCTGCGCCTGGGGGCACCACATGACTCATGGCCTGGCTGTGGCTCTGTGCCCGGCCTGCTAATGAAAGAGCTCATTCAGGAACGCTGCGGGTAAATGACAAAACAGAGGAGGCCGCGGCGTGGATATCGCCCCACTCAGCTAATGTTTGGGTTTGTCACATGCCAGGGCCTGTGGGCAGAGGGGGCCCGTACACGGGGATCGCTGGAGAAATATCGCCCCACTCAGCTAATGTTTGGGTTTGTCACACGCCAGGGCCTGTGTATAGATGGGTGCCCATACTGGGAGCGTTGTATTTACCGCACAAATGGAGGCGGGACAATGGCTGCCGAGCTGACTATTACTGCCAGCGTTGTATTTACCGCACAGATGGAGGCGGGGCGATGGCTACAGAGATGACCATTACTGCCAGCGTTGTAATTACCGCACAGATGGAGGCGGGGCAATGGCTGCAGAGCTGACCATTACAGTCAGCGTTGTATTTACCGTACAGATGGGAGGCGGGGCAACGGCTGCAGAGCTGACCATTACTGCCAGCGTTGTATGTACTGCACAGATGGAGGCGGGACAACGGCTGCAGAGCTGACCATTACTGCCAGCCTTGTATTTACCGCACAGATGGAGATGGGACAACGGCTGCAGAGCTGACCATTACTGCCAGCGTTGTATTTACCATACAGATGGAGGCGGGGGGAACTGGCTGCAGAGCTGACCATTACTGCCAGCGTTGTATTTACCATACAGATGGAGGCGGGGCAACGGCTGCAGAGCTGACCATTACTGCCAGCGTTGTATTTACGCACAGATGGAGGCGGGACAACGGCTGCAGAGCTGACCATTACTGCCAGCGTTGTATTTACCACACAGATGGAGGCGGGACAACGGCTGCAGAGATGACCATTACTGCCAGCGTTGTATTTACCACAGATGGAGGCGGGACAACGGCTGCAGAGCTGACCATTACTGCCAGCGTTGTACTTACCGCACAGATGGAGGCGGGACAACGGCTGCAGAGCTGACCATTACTGCCAGCGTTGTATTTACCACAGATGGAGGCGGGACAATGGCTGCAGAGCTGACCATTACTGCCAGCGTTGTATTTACCACACAGATGGAGGCGGGACAACGGCTGCAGAGCTGACCATTACTGCCAGCATTGTATTTACCACAGATGGAGGCGGGACAATGGCTGCAGAGCTGACCATTACAGCCAGCGTTGTATTTACCACAGATGGAGGCGGGACAATGGCTGCAGAGCTGACCATTACTGCCAGCGTTGTATTTACCATACAGATGGAGGCGGGGGAACTGGCTGCAGAGCTGACCATTACTGCCAGCATTGTATTTACCGCACAGATGGAGGCGGGGCAACGGCTGCAGAGCTGACCATTACTGCCAGCGTTGTATTTACGCACAGATGGAGGCGGGACAACGGCTGCAGAGCTGACCATTACTGCCAGCGTTGTATTTACCACACAGATGGAGGCGGGACAACGGCTGCAGAGATGACCATTACTGCCAGCGTTGTATTTACCACAGATGGAGGCGGGACAACGGCTGCAGAGCTGACCATTACTGCCAGCGTTGTACTTACCGCACAGATGGAGGCGGGACAACGGCTGCAGAGCTGACCATTACTGCCAGCGTTGTATTTACCACAGATGGAGGCGGGACAATGGCTGCAGAGCTGACCATTACAGCCAGCGTTGTATTTACCACAGATGGAGGCGGGACAATGGCTGCAGAGCTGACCATTACAGCCAGCGTTGTATTTACCACAGATGGAGGCGGGACAATGGCTGCAGAGCTGACCATTACTGCCAGCGTTGTATTTACCGCACAGATGGAGGCGGGACAACGGCTGCAGAGCTGACCATTACTGCCAGCGTTGTATTTACCGCACAGATGGAGGCAGGACAATGGCTGCAGAGCTGACCATTACTGCCAGCGTTGTATTTGCCGCACAGATGAAGGCGGGACAATGGCTGCAGAGCTGACCATTACTGCCAGCGTTGTATTTACCACACAGATGGAGGTGGGACAACGGCTGCAGAGATGACCATTACTGCCAGCGTTGTATTTACCGTACAGATGGAGGCGGGACAACGGCTGCAGAGCTGACCATTACTGCCAGCGTTGTATTTACCACAGATGGAGGCGGGACAACGGCTGCAGAGCTGACCATTACTGCCAGCGTTGTATTTACCACACAGATGGAGACAGGACAACGGCTGAAGAGCTGACCATTACTGCCAGCGTTGTATTATCTGCACAGATGGAGGCGGGACAACGGCTGCAGAGCTGACCATTACTGCCAGCGTTGTATTTACCGCACAGATGAAGGCGGGACAATGGCTGCAGAGCTGACCATTACTGCCAGCGTTGTATTTACCGCACAGATGGAGGAGGGACAATGGCTGCAGAGCTGACCATTACTGCCAGCGTTGTATTTACCGCACAGATGGAGGCGGGGCAATGGCTGCAGAGCTGACCATTACTGCCAGCGTTGTATTTACCGCACAGATGGAGGAGGGACAATGGCTGCAGAGCTGACCATTACTGCCAGCGTTGTATTTACCGCACAGATGGAGGCGGGGCAATGGCTGCAGAGCTGACCATTACTGCCAGCGTTGTATTTACCGCACAGATGGAGGCGGGGCAATGGCTGCAGAGCTGACTATTACTGCCAGCCTTGTATTTACCGCACAGATGGAGGCGGGGCAATGGCTGCAGAGCTGACCATTACTGCCAGCGTTGTATTTACCGCACAGAAGGAGGCGGGACAACGGCTGCAGAGCTGACCATTACTGCCAGCGTTGTATTTACCGCACAGAGGGAGGCGGGGCAATGTCTGCAGAGCTGACCATTACTGCCAGCGTTGTACTTACCGCACAGATGGAGGCGGGACAACGGCTGCAGAGCTGACCATTACTGCCAGCGTTGTATGTACCGCACAGATGGAGGCGGGACAATGGCTGCAGAGCTGACCATTACAGTCAGCGTTGTATTTACCGCACAGATGGAGGCGGGACAACGGCTGCAGAGCTGACCATTACTGCCAGCGTTGTATTTACCACACAGATGGAGCCGGGACAACGGCTGCAGAGATGACCATTACTGCCAGCGTTGGATTTACCGTACAGATGGAGGCGGGACAACGGCTGCAGAGCTGACCATTACTGCCAGCGTTGTATTTACCGCACAGAGGGAGGCGGGGCAATGTCTGCAGAGCTGACCATTACTGCCAGCATTGTATTTACCGCACAGATGGAGGCGGGGCGATGGCTACAGAGATGACCATTACTGCCAGCGTTGTATTTACCGCACAGATGGAGGCGGGGCAATGGCTGCAGAGCTGACCATTACAGTCAGCGTTGTATTTACCGCACAGATGGAGGCGGGACAACGGCTGCAGAGCTGACCATTACTGCCAGCGTTGTATTTACCACACAGATGGAGGCGGGACAACGGCTGCAGAGATGACCATTACTGCCAGCGTTGGATTTACCGTACAGATGGAGGCGGGACAACGGCTGCAGAGCTGACCATTACTGCCAGCGTTGTATTTACCACAGATGGAGGCGGGACAACGGCTGCAGAGCTGACCATTACTGCCAGCGTTGTATTTACCACACAGATGGAGACGGGACAACGGCTGCAGAGCTGACCATTACTGCCAGCGTTGTATTTACCGCACAGATGGAGGCAGGACAACGGCTGCCGAGCTGACTATTACTGCCAGCGTTGTATTTACCGCACAGATGGAGGCGGGACAACGGCTGCAGAGCTGACTATTACTGCCAGCGTTGTATTTACCGCACAGATGGAGGCGGGGCAATGGCTGCAGAGCTGACCATTACTGCCAGTGTTGTATTTACTGCACAGATGGAGGCGGGACAACGGCTGCAGAGCTGACCATTACTGCCAGCCTTGTAATTACCGCACAGATGGAGACGGGACAACGGCTGCAGAGCTGACCATTACTGCCAGCGTTGTATTTACCGCACAGATGGAGGCGGGACAACGGCTGCAGAGCTGACCATTACTGCCAGCATTGTATTTACCATACAGATGGAGGCGGGGCAATGGCTGCAGAGCTGACCACTACTGCCAGCGTTGTATTTACCGCACAGATGGAGGCGGGGCAACGGCTGCAGAGCTGACCATTACTGCCAGCGTTGTATTTACCGCACAGATGGAGGCGGAGCAATGGCTGCAGAGCTGACCATTACTGCCAGCGTTGTATTTACGCACAGATGGAGGCGGGGCAATGGCTGCAGAGCTGACCATTACTGCCAGCGTTGTATTTACCGCACAGATGGAGGAGGGACAATGGCTGCAGAGCTGACCATTACTGCCAGTGTTGTATTTAGGCACAGATGAAGGCGGGACAATGGCTGCAGAGCTGACCATTACTGCCAGCGTTGTATTTACCGCACAGATGGAGGCGGGGCAATGGCTGCAGAGCTGACCATTACTGCCAGCGTTGTATTTACCGCACAGATGGAGGAGGGACAATGGCTGCAGAGCTGACCATTACTGCCAGTGTTGTATTTAGGCACAGATGAAGGCGGGACAATGGCTGCAGAGCTGACCATTACTGCCAGCGTTGTATTTACCGCACAGATGGAGGCGGGACAACGGCTGCATAGCTGACCATTACTGCCAGCGTTGTATTTACTGCACAGATAAAGGCGGGACAACAGCTGCAGAGCTGACCATTACTGCCAGCGTTGTATTTACCGCACAGATGGAGGCGGGGCAATGGCTGCAGAGCTGACCATTACTGCCAGCGTTTTATTTACCGCACAGATGGAGGCGGGACAATGGCTGCAGAGCTGACCATTACTGCCAGCGTTTTATTTACCGCACAGATGGAGGCGGGACAACGGCTGCAGAGCTGACCATTACTGCCAGCGTTGTATTCACCATACAGATGGAGGCGGGGCAATGGCTGCAGACCTGACCATTACTGCCAGCGTTGTATTCACCATACAGATGGAGGCGGGACAATGGCTGCAGACCTGACCATTACTGCCAGCGTTGTATTTACCGCACAGATGGAGGCGGGACAATGGCTGCAGAGCTGACCATTACAGTCAGCGTTGTATTTACCGCACAGATGGAGGCGGGACAATGGCTGCAGAGCTGACCATTACAGTCAGCGTTGTATTTACCGCACAGATGGAGGCGGGACAACGGCTGCAGAGCTGACCATTACAGTCAGCGTTGTATTTACCGCACAGATGGAGGCGGGACAACGGCTGCAGAGCTGACCATTACTGCCAGCGTTGTATTTACCGCACAGATGGAGGCGGGACAATGGCTGCAGAGCTGACCATTACTGCTAGCGTTGTATTTACTGCACAGATGGGGGCGGGGCAACGGCTGCAGAGCTGACCATTACTGCCTGCGTTGTATTTACCGCACAGATGGAGGAGGGACAACGGCTGCAGAGCTGACCATTACTGCCAGCGTTGTACTTACCGCACAGATGGAGCAGGGACAATGGCTGCAGAGCTGACCATTACTGCCAGCGTTGTATTCACCGCACAGATGGAGGCGGGACAATGGCTGCAGAGCTGACCATTACTGCCAGCGTTGTATTTACTGCACAGATGGGGAGCATGTCACGGCTCAGACCCTCCCCCACATATGTCTTCCATCACAACCTGCAGAGTTCTGGCATAACATTACACAACAAAGCCTGAGGCCTCCTGCCACACTGCAGGCCTAAATCACAACCAGATCTACAGGCAGCACCTCTGTGTGTACAGACAGCAGCTCCTCGCTCACCCCTGCCAGACTCATCCCAGGAAATATTACATCCTGTGTCACAGGATCCCACGCCAAACCCACACCAAGGGATCCGCTCATCCGCTATTACCAGATAGTGCTAAATAAGGAAGTTCAGCGGCATCCATGAGCAATATTACACCATGCTACAAATACATTACAGCCACCTCCTGATACACTCTGTGCTGCTAGAGGACTCTGCTCCTTCCCCTCTCCTCTCCTGATACACTCTGTGCTGCTGGAGGACTCTGCTCCTTCCTCCAACTCTCCTCTCCTGATATACTCTGTGCTGCTGGAGGACTCTGCTCCTTCCTCTAACTCTCCTCTCCTGATATACTCTGTGCTGCTGGAGGACTCTGCTCCTTCCTCTAACTCTCCTCTCCTGATATACTCTGTGCTGCTGGAGGACTCTGCTCCTTGCTCTAACTCTCCTCTCCTGATATACTCTGTGCTGCTGGATGGCTCTGCTCCTTCCTCTAACTCTCCTCTCCTGATATACTCTGTGCTGCTGGATGGCTCTGCTCCTTCCTCTAACTCTCCTCTCCTGACATACTCTGTGCTGCTGGAGGACTCTGCTCCTTCCTCTAACTCTCCTCTCCTGATATACTCTGTGCTGCTGGAGGACTCTGCTCCTTCCTCTATCTATCTCCTCTCCTGATATACTCTGTGCTGCTGGAGGACTCTGCTCCTTCCTCTATCTAACTCTCTTCTCCTGATATACTCTGTGCTGCTGGAGGACTCTGCTCCTTCCTCTATCTATCTCCTCTCCTGATATACTCTGTGCTGCTGGAGGACTCTGCTCCTTCCTCTATCTAACTCTCTTCTCCTGATATACTCTGTGCTGCTGGAGGACTCTGCTCCTTCCTCTATCTAACTCTCCTCTCCTGATATGCTCTGTGCTGCTGGAGGACTCTGCTCCTTCCTCTAACTCTCCTCTCCTGATATACTCTGTGCTGCTGGAGGACTCTGCACCTTCCTCTATCTAACTCTCCTATCCTGATATACTCTGTGCTGCTGGAGGACTCTGCTCCTTCCTCTATCTTTCCTCTCCTGACATACTCTGTGCTGCTGGAGGACTCTGCTCCTTCCTCTAACTCTCCTCTCCTGATATACTCTGTGCTGCTGGAGGACTCTGCTCCTTCCTCTCTCCTCTCCTGATATACTCTGTGCTGCTGGAGGACTCTGCTCCTTCCTCTCTCCTCTCCTGATATACTCTGTGCTGCTGGAGTACTCTGCTCCTTCCTCTCTCCTCTCCTGATATACTCTGTGCTGCTGGAGGACTCTGCTCCTTGCTCTATCTAAGGCCCGGTGCACACCAAAACCCGCTAGCAGATCCGCAAAATGCTAGCAGATTTTGAAACGCTTTTTCTTCTTTTTCTGTAGCGTTTCAGCTAGTATTTTGCGGTTTTGTGAAGCGTTTTTGGTGTAGTAGATTTCATGTATTGTTACAGTAAAGCTGTTACTGAACAGCTTCTGTAACAAAAACCGCCTGGCAAACCGCTCTGAAGTGCCGTTTTTCAGAGCGGTTTGCGTTTTTCCTATACTTAACATTGAGGCAGAAACGCATCCGCAATCCAAAATCTGCAGCAGCCCGGGAGTATATGCGTTTCTGCAAAACGCCTGCCGCTCTGGTGTGCACCACCCCATTGAGATACATTACCCTAGCGGATCCGCACCCGCAGCCGAACCGCTCTGGTGTGCACTAGGCCAAACTCTCCTCTCCTGATATACTCTGTGCTGCTGGAGGACTCTGCTCCTTCCTCTATCTGACTCTCCTGCTATACTCTGTGCTGCTGGAGGACTCTGCTCCTTCCTCTAACTCTCCTGATATACTCTGTGCTGCTGGAGGACTCTGCTCCTTCCTCTAACTCTCCTCTCCTGATATACTCTGTGCTGCTGGAGGACTCTGCTCCTTCCTCTAACTCTCCTGATATACTCTGTGCTGCTGGAGGACTCTGCTCCTTCCTCTAACTCTCCTCTCCTGATATACTCTGTGCTGCTGGAGGACTCTGCTCCTTCCTCTAACTCTCCTGATATACTCTGTGCTGCTGGAGGACTCTGCTCCTTCCTCTAACTCTCCTCTCCTGATATACTCTGTGCTGCTGGAGGACTCTGCTCCTTCCTCTAACTCTCCTCTCCTGATATACTCTGTGCTGCTGGAGGACTCTGCTCCTTCCTCTAACTCTCCTCTCCTGATATACTCTGTGCTGCTGGAGGACTCTGCTCCTTCCTCTAACTCTCCTCTCCTGATATACTCTGTGCTGCTGGAGGACTCTGCTCCTTCCTCTAACTCTCCTCTCCTGATATACTCTGTGCTGCTGGAGGACTCTGCTCCTTCCTCTAACTCTCCTCTCCTGATATACTCTGTGCTGCTGGAGGACTCTGCTCCTTCCTCTAACTCTCCTCTCCTGATGTACTCTGTGCTGCTGGAGGACTCTGCTCCTTCCTCTAACTCTCCTCTCCTGATATACTCTGTGCTGCTGGAGGACTCTGCTCCTTCCTCTAACTCTCCTCTCCTGATATACTCTGTGCTGCTGGAGGACTCTGCTCCTTCCTCTAACTCTCCTCTCCTGATATACTCTGTGCTGCTGGAGGACTCTGCTCCTTCCTCTAACTCTCCTCTCCTGATATACTCTGTGCTGCTGGAGGACTCTGCTCCTTCCTCTAACCCTCCCCTCCTGATATACTCTGTGCTGCTGGAGGACTCTGCTCCTTCCTCTATCTAACTCTCCTCTCCTGATATACTCTGTGCTGCTGGGGGACTCTGCTCCTTCCTCTAACTCTCCTCTCCTGATATACTCTGTGCTGCTGGAGGACTCTGCTCCTCCCTCTATCTAACTCTCCTCTCCTGATATACTCTGTGCTGCTGGAGGACTCTGCTCCTTCCTCTAACTACCCTTTCCTGATATACTCTGTGCTGCTGGAGGACTCTGCTCCTTCCTCTAACTCTCCTGATATACTCTGTGCTGCTGGAGGACTCTGCTCCTTCCTCTAACTCTCCTGATATATTCTGTGCTGCTGGAGGACTCTGCTCCTCCCTCTAACTCTCCTCTCCTGATATACTCTGTGCTGCTGGAGGACTCTGCTCCTTCCTCTAACTCTCCTCTCCTGATATACTCTGTGCTGCTGGATGACTCTGCTCCTTCCTCTAACTCTCCTCTCCTGATATACTGTGTGCTGCTGGAGGACTCTGCTCCTCCCTCTAACTCTCCTCTCCTGATATACTCTGTGCTGCTGGAGGACTCTGCTCCTCCCTCTATCTAGCTCTCCTCTCCTGATATACTCTGTGCTGCTGGAGGACTCTGCTCCTCCCTCTATGTAGCTCTCCTCTCCTGATATACTCTGTGCTGCTGGGGGACTCTGTTCCTCCCTCTAACCCTCCTCTCCTGATATACTCTGTGCTGCTGGGGGACTCAGCTCCTTCCTCTAACTCTCCTCTCCTGATATACTCTGTGCTGCTGGAGGACTCTACTCCTTCCTCTATCTAACTCTCTTCTCCTGATATACTCTGTGCTGCTGGAGGACTCTGCTCCTCCCTCTAGCTCTCCTCTCCTGACATACTCTGTGCTGCTGGAGGACTCTGCTCCTTCCTCTATCTAGCTCTCCTCTCCTGCTCCTTTCTCAATCTGTGCATCTTGCTGCATGTTTGAGTTGGCACGCTCCCCTACTAAGACCTCTTTGCCCGAGCATGCCACATCCTGCCCAGGTGCGACTGGGAACAGGAAATGCAGACATTCGGAAATTAAAAATCAAACTTATTATGAAGAATACCAAATGAAATATTCAAGAATAAAGGCCGATTAAAAGAAAGCCTGAACAGAGTGATTAGAAAGCAGATCCAGCAGTAAAGAGCCGCTGAATATGCAGCCAGCAGGTGGACAAATTCTCTCCTGCAGCTCTCTAGAGCCGCTGACTTGTCACTAATGCAGCCTGGGAACAGATAGTACAGCACCGTGTAATGGTTGTGTGACTGCTGTGAATAGCCTCTCCTGATTTACTCTGTGCTGCTGGAGGACTCTGCCCCTCCCTCTCTAGAGCCGCTGACTTGTCACTAATGCAGCCTGGGAACAGATAGTACAGCACCGTGTAATTGTTGTGTGGCTGCTGTGAATAGCCTCTCCTGATTTACTCTGTGCTGCTGGAGGACTCTGCCCCTCCCTCTCTAGAGCCGCTGACTTGTCACTAATGCAGCCTGGGAACAGATAGTACAGCACCATGTAATGGTTGTGTGACTGCTGTGAATAGCCTCTCCTGATTTACTCTGTGCTGCTGGAGGACTCTGCTCCTTCCTCTAACTCTCCTCTCCTGATATACTCTGCGCTGCTGGAGGACTCTGCTCCTCCCTCTAACCCTCCTCTCCTGATATACTCTGTGCTGCTGGAGGACTCTGCTCCTTCCTCTAACCCTCCTCTCCTGATATACTCTGTGCTGCTGGAGGACTCTCTCTAGAGCCGCTGCTGGAGGACTCTGCTCCTCCCTCTAACTCTCCTCTCCTGATATACTCTGTGCTGCTGGAGGACTCTGCTCCTCCCTCTAACTCTCCTCTCCTGATATACTCTGTGCTGCTGGAGGACTCTGCCCCTCTCTCTCTAGAGCCGCTGACTTGTCACTAATGCAGCCTGGGAACAGATAGTACAGCACCGTGTAATTGTTGTGTGGCTGCTGTGAATAGCCTCTCCTGATTTACTCTGTGCTGCTGGAGGACTCTGCCCCTCCCTCTCTAGAGCCGCTGACTTGTCACTAATGCAGCCTGGGAACAGATAGTACAGCACCATGTAATGGTTGTCTGACTGCTGTGAATAGCCTCTCCTGATTTACTCTGTGCTGCTGGAGGACTCTGCTCCTTCCTCTAACTCTCCTCTCCTGATATACTCTGTGCTGCTGGAGGACTCTGCCCCTCCCTCTCTAGAGCCGCTGACTTGTCACTAATGCAGCCTGGGAACAGATAGTACAGCACCGTGTAATGGTTGTGTGGCTGCTGTGAAAAGCCTCTCCTGATATACTCTGTGCTGCTGGAGGACTCTGCTCCTTCCTCTAACTCTCCTCTCCTGATATACTCTGCGCTGCTGGAGGACTCTGCTCCTCCCTCTAACCCTCCTCTCCTGATATACTCTGTGCTGCTGGAGGACTCTCTCTAGAGCCGCTGCTGGAGGACTCTGCTCCTCCCTCTAACTCTCCTCTCCTGATATACTCTGTGCTGCTGGAGGACTCTGCTCCTCCCTCTAACTCTCCTCTCCTGATATACTCTGTGCTGCTGGAGGACTCTGCCCCTCTCTCTCTAGAGCCGCTGACTTGTCACTAATGCAGCCTGGGAACAGATAGTACAGCACCGTGTAATTGTTGTGTGACTGCTGTGAATAGCCTCTCCTGATTTACTCTGTGCTGCTGGAGGAGGACTCTGTCCTTCCTCTAACTCTCCTCTCCTGATATACTCTGTGCTGCTGGAGGACTCTGCTCCTTCCTCTAACTCTCCTCTCCTGATATACTCTGTGCTGCTGGAGGACTCTGCTCCTTCCTCTAACTCTCCTCTCCTGATATACTCTGTGCTGCTGGAGGACTCTGCCCCTCCCTCTCTAGAGCCGCTGACTTGTCACTAATGCAGCCTGGGAACAGATAGTACAGCACCGTGTAATGGTTGTGTGGCTGCTGCCCAAACGAGCACTTACTGGCAAACAGGTTGTACAGAAAACGTGACATTGGTTCCATTCTGCCATCTATGTGAACTGGGCCAAGTGCCCCCTAAGGCAACCTGAACACTGAATGAGGTTTAAATAATCATAAAGGTTAAAGGGCCACTATCGCGAAAAAAGTAGGCAGTTAAAATCTGACAGAACGGATTTTGAGCCAGTCAACCTCCTCATGGGGGATTCTCACTGTCTTCTTTGTTTTCAGCAGCATTTCCTGAACAGCACTTTAACTGCCAAAATGGTAAGATACCAGCAAGCCTCACTTGCACACTATTTTGTCAGACTTTGCAACTGCTGTTCAGGAAATGCTGTTGAAAACAAAGATAACCCTGAGAATCCCCCATGAGGAGATGGACTGGCCCAAAACCTGTCAGTTTTCGCAGATTTTAACTGCTTACTTTTTTCGTCATATTGGTCTTTTAATGACTTTTTCCAGTGGTCAGTTGTAGTCATTCAGGCTAGCTCTGCATAAAAACCGCCTGAGGAATTCCAGTACTTGGTAGAGCAACTGAAAGTAAACAATTCCATGTGGCAAAGCACTGTCATAAGATCTCAGGGATTACATTGTAGACAGGCACAAATCAGGCATTGGATTACAAAAAAAAAAAAATACTTCAAAGGCTTTGTTAAAGAGGACCAGAGATGAACTACATGTCAGGTTTTATACTTCAAGTGGACCCAAATTAAAAATACAAGATTTGAGGAATAAAATCTATTTTCTAAATTATAATAATAAATAGCAGCCTTTTTCAGCTGCACGATGAAAAATATAAAATATTTGACATTTATTGGAGGAACCCCTCCCTTACTTTCATATTGCCGGGACAGAATCCGGCAGACTGGTGGAGGAGATAAAAAACAAAAACAAAACACATGCTGCTACTGATGATGT